>NW_017300169.1:808486-1101690 GCF_001594075.2 Trachymyrmex cornetzi
TAGCATATTTTCCTCTTAATTTCAGAAGATTCCTCTTGAGGTCGTATATAAGAATAAAATCGTCTAAGATTTAGCGGTTTCTGCTAATATTAAAATTATTTTTTTTTAGGTGCATTATAATTTATAGTTGACTATATTATGAGTTGTCCCGAAAAATGACTATAAATTATAATTAAATTATTGTAACCTATTTTTATATCAATAATAACTATAATTATAGTCATTTTTAGTTGCTAATAATATATATTTTTTGATAGAAATAATTAGACTTATATACATCTAATTATTAATATTATAGATATATTATATTATTACTTTATATACATTATAACGTAATAATCATAATTATGCACATCCATTAATGATCATAAATGCCAAAAATTTTTCTCTTAGAGAAATCTTACAAATTCACTAAATATATTAAGTTATTTATACAGGCAAAAACAGTTTTTTTTTGCTGAAGTATTTAAAAATTTAGTTATAGACACGGGTATGAAAATATTTTTGTTGGACCATCAAAATAATGATGTTGACTGTTTAAGTGTTGATAAGAATGCCACAAAAACTTTTAACATCCTACCAACTAGTTTCAGCGTCGTACAAAATTATTTTTATACCCCAAACAATATTTTCAAATCTGTAACTACCTATATAAATTTTTAGATATTTTAGCAAAATCATTCTTTCCATGTATATGTTATTAAATTCAGCACAAATTGTTTCACAATTAAAAAATTGTTTGTGTTTATTTTTATTTAAAGGATTTATTTAAAGAATATATATAGAGTATTATCAATCTTTATTTATGAATCGTCGAAGAGAATAACGAAAATTGAGGTATAATGTTGATGAAGTGTCAGAAACAGTGCGAGTAATTACGTTAAAAAAAAATCACTCGAATGAAGTAGGATTAACAGATCTCTCTTTTCTCCCCTTTTTTCTCTTTACGTCTTTTCGCTTTATCGAAATGTACAAATGCTAAAACATTTCAGCAAACAGCATTAGCACGTTCTTGAAATTAAAATCGCGTCTCTCCCGTATGCTGACACTTTATGTGCGAGTAGATTTTAATAATTGATAAGGCTTGACACTGAAATAACGGAATGAACTCGGCTAGATACTGTCGGATGTATGCTACTGCCTTAGAAGTTTCACATTTCGTGCCTAACGGCGTCTGACACGAGTAGATCAAATATTAAGGTACTTTTACTTTGAGCAATTCGCCTGTCGCTCAACGACACATTTATAAGTTAACAGTTATAGCAGTCAACCCTAAAACAAAATCTTATAAAGAAGAGAAGCGCAAAAGAGCGATGTAAAAAACGAGCCTTTTAAATGTCTCTCTAAAAACATTGTCGCAATGTCCTTTTTAAAGCCTTGGAGCTACATAAAGTTTTATATCAAGCTTGTCAAATGTTGGTATAAGATAATGTATCGTGCGCAGAGAGATTGCTGAAAAAACAAAGACTTAGAAGAGCTACTTGGAAAAATCACACACCCTTGGTAAAAAGTCAAGAATACTTTTGCAAAAAGAAAATCTCTCGTGTCCCTTTAACTCTCTCTGGTACGTGGACCTCTCAGAAACTAAACTGATCAACTCCACTCTCGTAAGCTTCTTATTTTTAGTACTAGAGCACATGATCAGTACATAACTTTTAATATTCTTTCTAATTTTTATTTTATAGAGTTAATCAATCTACTTCTGAAAGGCTCACACTCTGAAAGAAAAATTTTACATTTGTGGTATTTATAATTACATATAATTATATGTTACCATTATATTACTATTATCGCTTTTTCAAATGTTATTAATAGCAATTATATGTATACTTTACATTACTAAAATTATAACACGATAATTATAGTTATGGTAACATGCAAATATGTAATTAAAGTTATAAATTTAAAAAATGTAATTACAATCAAAAATATAAAAAATTTTTTTCTCAGTGTATGTCATGTCACAGTAAAAGTGTTAACTTTAGTAAATGTATACACTTACTAGTTAATGTATAGAAAATATATAATACATTGACTACAGCAGATTACAGTAAATGTATACTTTACTGAGTTATCATTTTGACTGTGACATGTATAAAACTCGGTTATGTTGAGGAGTATTTATGAGAACATTCACACTAAAAACGTTTTTAGGATACAACACTTCGCGTGCGACGATTCAATCTTAAACTCGTTTCATTGCTTTTGTTTGAAAAGAAGCTGTACAATAAACAAATGTCTAAATAATTCCTATTGACCGGTTCAAACTTCTCGGGACGAGCGGGAGAGATGCATTTCAGGCCGCGATTACTTGCAGACAAGACAGAGCAGCGGCGCGGTAGGAAACGGCGCGGAGGGACATGAGAGCACCAGCCCTTTGGACTGCACCCCGCGGGCGTCGATGACGATGGCCGTGACAACGTCTGCGCTACCGATACAGCCGATCTACGTTTCCGCGGGATCGTGCTCCGCTGCTGACGTCTCAACGAATCTGCAACACCGGCGACTATGGCAACTGCAGCAGGAACCGCAAGAATTATCCCTGACGTGGCCGACGGACACGGCCGCGTCCTCGTCGTCCATCCTCGACGAGCCTGTCAGAACCCCGCTCTCCACGAACGTTCTCCTGTCCCTGCCGGCTTCACCGAAACGATCGTCGGCGAGCCATTCTTCGTCCAGCAAGACACCTATATCGAAATCGCAGATGAAAGGTGAGTCGAGAGATCTCAACAGAAGTGTTTCTTTTTTTCAGTCTAATTGCATTACTAGAATTGAAAATTAAATAGGAAGAACAAAGGGAGAGAGAAAGAGAAAATAAAAAAAGAATATAATGCAAAAATGCACACTGAGAAATAAGTGTTTTGTATTTATGATTATAATATATATTGCATAGAGTAAAATTAAGATTAGAAGCTTTATTTTTATAGTTATTGTTATAATGTTAATAATAATGTTTTTATTTATTCAACACAAATACACATCTTATTTGGTCGAAACAGATCTAATAGAGTAATGCCTAATAGTATTTTTGTGTGAATTCTACAATTTCCATTTTAAGTAAACTGCAATTATTTGTCGGCCTTGAAACACGTTCCTCAATTGAAACGGGAATACGTAATAATACAAATTAAATTGATAAGCAATTTAATATTATTGCTGCTTACGAATATCTGTAAAAATTATATTTATAATTCTCCTTATAGAATATATATTTTTGTATATATTATATATTTATATAATAAATACAATATTATGTATATATCATAGAATTATATATATTTTTTATATATTATTTATACACAAAAAAATATATAATTAGTACTATAATTTAAAGTCACTTTCGGTGCAAACAATATATTTTTTTTATATAGAATGAGAAATATAATTATTATTACTAACATTATTATAGCAATACAATAACTATAAACTGTAACAATAAAAATGGAGCGCTTAACCATAATTATTTTACTATGCAAATATAGTCATAAATATGAAACACTTTTCTCAGCGGAGAAGCTTATCTCTTTCTCCCTTTCTCTAACGTGATCCAAACTGTGCGTCACGAATCTCATCTGGGCTTTAAGCTAATATTTCATTCGTCGTACGGCAAGTTTTTTGGCCGATTGACCTATTGAGAGAACAAGTTTTTCGGGGGCTCCAAAAAGTCTCCATCTGATGGCCAATTGGCACGCCCCCGAAAAACTCGTCGCGCGACATGTGAAATATCAGGCTTACCCATCACAGTCTTCATTCGTTCTGAGCGAGACAGGTAACTTTTCTCGCATAATTAATTCTATCTACAGGGATAATCTATTCTATCCTGTTATCTATTCTATCTTGTAAAGGGATTATAGGACCTTTGTGTACGGAAAAAGATACTTTCAGTAGAATGCTTATTGTTAATTAATCCAACTTAGTTCCTAAATTCATCCGGCATCCAATTAAAGAACGCGCAAACCTCTAGGATTCACTTATATAACTAATCAAAAAAAAACATGTTGACAAATAATACTTTTATTTATCAACAGAAAAATTAATGGTAATTTTACTGAAAGTGTCTTTTTCCATGTGCAAAAATCCTAAAAGACTCCTTAAAATAAAACATATAATAATATAACTCTATATAACAAATTCTTATTATATAAAATATCTCCCAATATTTTTTTCTCAAAAGGCATGTATTCAAAAATTTTTTTAGAAGAATAATTTTTCGGACAAATACTCATGCAACCACGATATTTCAGTGAAATATGAACGTAATAGATTAATAATTAAAACAATATGATTAAGATAATAATTTCATTTACAACGTGCGAGCAAAATTATTTTCTCCTGTATTCATCACCTCATATTATATTATGATATCAGGCTTCACATGCCGAAATGCAAATTTGTACTCTTTTGATCGCGGCGTCAGATGCCGGATGATGGAGATGCCCACGGCGCCGGATTCAATTTGGCATGCCCGGTAAACGGGATATCTCCTGTTTGGTGTCATCGCTTCGTTAATCCCGATAAAACTATGCTCGCTATTCCGCCGCACCGCGGCGTATGTGAGCTTCATTCACAGTTTTGCCAACCGGCCATTATTTTTCCCGCCGTTATCGCCGTCGTACACGACAAGTGCACGTTCGAGAATCGGAAATCAGGCCAATTGATCGATCAAATCTGCACGCGAGATAAATAATTTCACGTTTTGCGTACACGGTGTCATGCAGACGTCGAACATTTTTTTTAGCACGAACGTTTTTTTCATTTTCGCACGCGTCGTCCATCATGCACTTGTTTTTCTTTCTGGTTTTATAAATATCGCTATTGAATATTACATTTCCACTCACATCAAGTCAGATGAATAGAGATCTCTTCAATCGATGTCAAACAAATTGCATTGTAATGCCTATAATATCGTTTTACATTTCGTGGTGCTCATCGTTTCCATTTTTTTTACATTTAATTATTCTCGCTAAGCCAAACGTAAATGTTCTATGGCAGATCATCGAAACCAATCTGAAAAACCGATTAATCAAAGAATAAATGCTTTCAATTTCTTTTTAAGAGAATCCAACGTGAAAATGTGAATAGACAATTTTCTCTTCCATTTCATATTTTTTTCCACTTCGCGGCATGAGTTTTGTGCGAAATGACATTAATTCAGACATATTTATCGACGAAACTGAATAACCAATCTCCTAGTAATTTTTATTACACATACAATGTCATTATATAGTCGCGAGCTCTGAATGAAGTTCTTCTTTTCAGAATAGCACCGATGAAAAAAGGTGCTCATCAATATTTTTAATACAGCTTGAGACAGGCACTTATCAGTTATGCTTTAAGTATATTTTAGTTTTCACGAAACTCGTCTAACTATAAACAAAGATTGTGTATTTAACTTTGTTATAAACGGCGTAACTTTATATACTGTACGATCGATTATCCTTCAGTTTCATCACGTTAAATATATTCCATGAAACTTCTTTGAAAGTGCGATCTCAAAATTTACAAGAATCAAATTAAACAATTACATTAAATTAGCACAGATTAAATCTCGCTGGTTTATTACGAAAAATTCGTTTCTTTACTGATTCTTTATTTTCTTTCCATTGAGTTTCTTCTTCTAAGATCGTGTTCGTTGAAAATATTTACGAAAGTTACGTGTCTTCGTATATTTGATAATTATGTACTTCGACGAACATAATTTCTTCTGGAAAATTGTTACGTCTTTATCGCCTTTGTATATAAGAAGGCTTCTTTTAAAGCAGCTATCGTGTCACTACACTATTGTCCGTTTTGCCAATTAACATTATAAGTAGAATCGTTGACAAAGAACAGAAAAAAAAAACGGAGGGAACACATGCTACCACTAAATTCTATACATAAAATGAATTATATAAAAATTAATTATATATAAAGATTACTTTCTCTGCATTACTTTACAAACTAAAATAAAGATTTTCCTATTTTATGTACCACATTTATTTTTGTAATTTGCTTTAATATTTTTCAAAAATGCTAGTTTAAATTACGTAATCAATCGAATCTCTAATATCGAAGCATGATCGACGTCAAATTCTAATCCACATTGTATTAAAGTCCATTATAGTAATGCAATTCTAATGCTCGCATTCTTGTTCATTTTGAAATGTGATACGGTTCAACAGATAGATGAAGGCTATTCAATTCTCATGAAATTATATCTATAATTGCGATTCGATATTTACAGTCGCTATTAGAAATTCAGATAAAATTCATCTCTCGTCCCAAGTTTCTTTTTCATGCAGCTAAAATTCTTGAAAAGAAATCACAGTAATTATTTTTCATGCAGCTAAAATTCTTGAAAAGAAATCACAGTAATTATTATGTAGTCAATTAAAAAAAAATTGATTCAATAACTCTATGTAAAATACCCTATGTAGCAGCTTTTTTCGAAAGTTTTACGAGAACCGAAATGGGACGAAAGAAGCAGAGATGACGGGAGCGGTATCATTCCTGACAGGGCGGAAGTCCGTAGATAAAGAAGAAGAATCGTTCTCTACTTCCCATCTGAATCCTCCGGCCTCAATTGATTTCTACGCCAAATGTGATCACTGAAATCGCGTCCGCAATTCAAGATAATATGTAACTCGTTTCACGCGATGTGCATCTAAGGTAAAATTCGCGTTGCAACTGTGAATAAGACTGTAAAAGCGTAAGACGCGATCACGTCGATTACATCGAGACTCATAGTTTCCTCGTACGAGCAATTGTGCATGGATACGCGTATAATGTGCCGCCAGAATCAACGGCGCGAGAAACGAGGCCATTAAACGATCGAGTCAAGCACTGTCGAGCTGAGCCCGCAGTGGCTTGTACTCGTATCTCGTCAAATTCGCTCCGGGAATTCGATCATATACCCTTAACCGACTCCGTCGGTGACCATCTCTGAAAGGGTAATTCCAGAGAGGACACTTGACGTTGGTGCCATAACAGGTCAGGATACTCGGCTAAAGGAAAAGATTCAAAGCGTATAATACCCAATCTAATTAACGTAAAAGTAGAAGACTAGAAAAAATTGCTCTAAAATTGCATCGTAAATGAGAATAAACGGCGAAACAATTTACACTGTACAATTTTCTCAGAGACCGAGAAAGTCGAAGTAATTTTAGTTATTTCCAGTGTAGAAAGCGAAATGTATTTATATTAAAGTTACTCACGCTGGTTTCTTCTTTTTCTTTTCCCCAACAGAATTCAGGGAGGCTTTCAGGCTGTTTGACAAGGACGGCGATGGAACTATCACAAAAGAAGAACTCGGCAGGGTTATGCGTTCCTTGGGACAATTTGCGAGAGCGGAGGAGTTGAGAACGATGTTGCAGGAAATCGACATTGACGGTGAGCGGCAGTTCTATTATCCATCTTAGGCTACAGTAAAGTTAGAAAGAGTTTCGGATTGCAATGTTTTTCCGTTTGTATCCGACACTTGGAAAGCTCATATCGTTCCTATACTTCAAAAGTGACACTCGAAAAATTAAATTTCCCAGGAAGAGCGAAACAACTATTTTTCAACTTGAAAGAAAATTATTCACTAATCAAATAATATTGGCAAAAAAAATACATTCTTAACATGAAAGTCATTTTTGTCGCTTTTGTTTCGCAACTCTTAAAAAATTACTGTTTTGAATTGTGATGATTTTGACGATTTTTTATGAAGTTAAGTTCACTTTTGACGATTGATAGGGTAATGTTTACTTAACTCATAGTAACTCTCTTGAAAGTCATATTTTTTTAATTGGTACTTTTGAAATAAGGAAATAATATTACATTTTTAAGCAAATATATTATTATTACACTGAAAAAAAATTTTCTAAATCCAAGTAACTTTTTTCTTGAATTGTTTCAAGTAAACATTTCTTTACTGTAAGTAAATATTTACTATAAATTAAACTTATATTACTTGTTATAAGTTGTAGTAATGATCGCTAGCTTTGTCTGTGTTTAATCAAAGGGAAGAAATTAAATTAATAGGTATTTATCCGTATTTGTTATTTCAAATAGGTCAGTGGAAATCAAAACATTACAATTTACTAATATGCAATATAGTGTTTATTTTGAATTCAACATTTATCATTGGATTTATCCAATTAATATAGCCTGAGAGAAATTAGGCTAATATGTAACGTAATTGTATTTGACATTTGAATTGTTCGATGAAGATTTAAGCGTTCTATTTTATCGAAACGGATGGTATTGACCGCCGGCATGTGTGATATCGCACGATATCACGCCTTTTGTTTTTTCAATCCGCGCATTTTGAAAAACCCCATTTCACGTGCCACGTGCCGCTGAATAGATTACGTGAGTAATATAATAACCGATGAAAAAAAAGGAAATACCGATTGACCAATAGTGTTCACAAATGAAATGGAAAACGTAGAAACAGAAATTGAAGGAAAAATGGACAATTTTATCAATCAATATACTACTGTTTATTATGATATTATATTATATTATATTATATTATATTATGTTATGTTATATTATATTATATTATGTTATATTATTATTGTAATTGTTATATAATAATGCACGTAAATTTATGCAGTGCAGCATATGACTTTATCTCGCAAATTATCTTAATTTTATTCGTAAATGCCGGCGCGACGCCGGCAGCCTCTTTAACCCGGAAATAGTCACCCGGAATGTTTTTATCCCACAGCGAAAAAATGTGAATTATTATAAAATATTATTTTAGATAGATATTGTTTAACATATTTTTTGTTTTTAATAACTATTTTTCATGATTTCATATTCTTTAAATATGCAATTCTCTCGAAAACTCTTAATTAAAAAACATTATATTAATTAAAATCTTTATTTATTAAAAATATTATTAATAAGCTATTTAACGTGCTTATTCCGTTTAATATTTGATTTCTGTTTACTTTTTTTAAAGAATTGTAATTAAACTCATATGCTTTTAAATACAATATGTTGTTGATAATAATGATTTTAATTGGGATGAAAAAAAATCCGAGGTGATTGTTTACGTAAAAAAAAATTATGACTATTTTCCTTGTTAACAAAACAATTGTAATGCGAATCCAAGGCAATTATCCAAAGCAACAACGTTAAATCACTATTTTTGCGATGTGCGAGGTGCATCGTCGGGATTATGAAATAATCATAAAGTAAGGTACCCCAAGCTATCACCTGCGCGACAAAGCGAGCTGTTAGAGGAGATTGTAGCGCTCGGAAGTTTACCGTCTTTGCTATTTCGCTATTTCGGTCGTCCATGCGCAATCTCATGCCTGTCGGTAAATCGCCTTAATTGCAGCTAATTCTCGTGAAACATTCCAACAATGCCTTGTTCTTGTCACAGCAGAGGCATAGCCTCTTTATTACAAACCCTTTATTATGATCTCTCAACGCTGGCCAATCTCTCTCTCTCTATCACTTGATTTTGGAGAATTCTCCTTCATCTTTGCCTCGAATTCTATCTCCTTATATAACGTTGTATTCAATTTCGCGACGGCCACACTAGGATTTATGTAATGTATTCTTCGTTCTGGTGCTCCTGGCTTTCTCTATTTACGCGCAGTGTGTTTTATTGTCTAACGAAAAGGTCTGTGCGAAATCCGCATCGATACCTTTTTCAATCGAATTTGTTATGTGGCGCAAACCACAGTATTTCGAAACATTCCCGATAGCGTATTTATGACTGAACACCCTTTCGGTTCAGAATGTATCATATCTGACAAAATAAGAAACGAGTGAAATGTCTGGAAAGCATTAGATATCTTTTATCCGGACAAAATGATTTTGCTGAAGAATCTAAAATTTTGCTGGATATAGCAAATAATTTTGAAACGGAAAATAATTTTGTTGGATCAAAATAATTATATTAGAAACTAAAAAGTGAGGAGTAATACTGCAAAACATTTTTATATTCTAGTAATCAGTTTGAGTTTCTAACAACATTATTTTCAGATCTGTATCGAGCAAAATTTTAAATCTTTTAGCAAAATCATTCTTTCTAAGAATCATTCTTTTTAATAATCATTCTTTCTAAGAATGATTTAAGTAAATTACACGTGCCTTTTCTTTAGCTGTCCATTGATTTTTCTCTGCCGAAAAATCTAAATTATATTTTATTCATAAGATATGTGATGCGTCGAATAGTCGAACTATAATTAAGGTCACCGTAAGCAGATTGGGCACTGTATACGGATTATGAGAGAAAATGTACTAAGTTTTAATGAATATTTGTTTAATAACATCAGCTGAATATTTATTAAATGTAAACATATATTTATTTAGTATATAAAATCCATTAATTTGATTTATCATTTTTTCTGATTTTTTCTGATTAGTAAATATTTATTTACCATAGGTAAATGTTATGTTAATACTACGCCGAATCATTTTAGCACCAAAAACAAAAATGAAAAATTATGTTTTCTTTAAAGATATTTGTTTTAAATATTTAATTAGTGCCTTATTTAGAAAATTGTCATATAAAAAGATTAAGAAGAGTAGCAAAATTCTTCTTTGCACAAAAGGTATCTTATGTAGTTCCTTTATTTCAAAACTGACGCAACTAAAAAAAATATGATTTTAAATATATGACCATAAATAAGTTAGGTAAAAATTATCTCTATCAATCATCAAAAGTAAACTAATTTAACTTTACAATCCGTTCTTTAATCGTATTTATGTCGTTATTACTTCTTAAAGTTTGCAAAAGGATCATATTACCTTTTACAAGAGACACAAGAGTTTGAGTTGTTTTTGTAAAATTGTTTTTGTAAATAAAAAGGAGATTCTTCTGCAGAAAACATTAGCATTAAGATAGTTATAATGATCAAAGTTTAAAAAAGAAATTATTTTATTTTGAATTTAGTCATTTTAGTTGACCAAGATAAGTATAAACTGTTGGTTTTGAGTTAAGTATGTCATTTTTGAATGAATTATTTCGGATTTATTATAATTTTAGGATATCAAAATTGTCATAACTAAAAAAAAGTGGTTTTTTTTTAAGTTATAAACCGAAAATGACAAAAATATCATGTTTTTAAAAGTATATTCTTTTTGTCAATGTTATTTGATTAGTTAATAATTTTCTGTTAAATAGAAAAATAGTTTTTCTTTTTTGGAAAACTAAATTCTTTTGTGTCACTTTTGAAGGAACGATATGTCTGCAGATGACCCTGACTATAATCGTTATCGATTTTTGTATATTAATTATAATAATTATAGTGTAATTATAATAATATAGTGTCAAAATACTAAAACATAATCAATGTCACTTTTGTCATTTTTGTTTCACAACTTTCTGAAAATCATTTTTTTTATTATGATAATTTTTATATTCTACAAAATTATAACAAATCAATAATTCATTTCGAGAGTAACACAACTGTAAATATTATTAACAATGCATATTTACCTTGATTAGTTAATCTAATAATACACAATAATACTAGTTAATACTTTTCCTGCCGAGAAATCATTATTGATGACTCGGGAACGGAAATGGGTCGGCGTATTGACGCCGGATGGTACAAATCCTTGTACCTGTTGCTAGTCTACTCCACAACGGTTGGCTATTACCAGTCATTTTCTGTATAATCAGAAGAATTACGGGATAAAGTTTGCGGTGAAAAACGACCATAACCCTTCAAAAGAGAACTTGATAAAATGAGTTTCTGCGGAAATTCGATGTTTTCCGGCCGTTCTGCTCCCACGACAAAAGAATTGAGAGAAAAAAGCGAAGCGATTATTAAAATCCATGCGAGACCGTATCGGAGGTATGAATTGAAGCCTTTACATGTTCCAAAGGACAAAGTAATTACGGTCGCGGAAGTAAATTGTTTCGGGGACAGGCGGTTATCCGCGAGATGAAATTCATTCGCGCGAATGCAAGCTGTGCGGAGAGAAGCGCATCCGCGCTTTTTAGCAGAGCTCCGAAAGTGATAATTTCCGAGGATTAGGTTGGCGCGAAAAGAGACTTCCGAGTTAACACTTGGCCCCGACTCCGTGAATGCGTTGAGTGGTTGTGAAAAGAGAATTTAATGGTCCAACATGAGGAGAAATATAATAATAATAATAATAATAATAATAATTTTATTGCATGCACTGACAATTGGATTTAAACAATGTTCAAAATTACAAAAAAAGAAATAAGAGAGAAAAATACAAAATCCTGTAACAAAATAACAGAAGTACAAGTCCTGACCAGAAAAAATTTGAGTATAACTATAAAGATATTCAATATTGAGTGAAAATCGATGGATGAAATTAAACACTCATGAGTGGAAAACGCCATATTCAATCAAGCGGTTCTTTGTGCCCAATAATATTTCTTGTGAATTTATACAATTTCCAGTTCAAGCAAACTGTGCGCCGATTATATGTCTCCACAATGGAGAATGATTGTTTGGTCTTCAAAACAACTCTAAACTGAAGCTGGAGTATAGTAATATCGCAAATTAAATTGACAAGTAATTTAATGTTATTGATGCTAATATCGTCTTTAAATCCTTGAAAATAATTTATTGCAAAAAATATTATCTCAGCCGGGATTTGAACCCGATATAAAGATATCAGATCTATTTTTTATTGCTGCACTAGACTGTACTAGAATTCCTTTTCTCGCTTTCAAATATCAAACATATACCTATCTCACTTTAAGTTCCAAAAGTGTATTCTGCTTCAGTTACGAAAAACAGACCTCTTGTTACAGATATTATTAAATAATAGGGATAATGGCAACGAAATTATGAAAATAAACAAAATATATTGAGAAGCAGAAGAACGAAAATTTCCGTAATCGTACAAAAATCGCGGTCGTATTTTAAGAAAAAAAAAGTCGAATTGCGCTGGCCGACCGGCGGGTAAAATAAGAAGCGATACAAACCTCGATAATCGTCAGAACGATCTCGTTTCGGGGATATTTCCGAGGGAAATTACTTTTCCGATTGAACCACTCAAATCTGTGCTTCACGTACCATTACGAGATAGGGTTTTGCAAACTGTCGTCCTCGATCGCGAATCATGTGAACTGCGCGTGAAATTATCCGCTTCCACTCGTCGCGCATTGACTTTACGTAACTTTCCCGTACCAAAAATTCAATTTAATACTGGCCAATTTAATACTGAAAATTACTTATTTTGAGTATTAAAAGCGTTGAACAATGCTTTTAATGTTCAAAATAAATTAGCGACTATTAAATTTTTATAAAGATTTTCATAATTCTGTGAGAAAAGCATGCAACGCACGCGGTGAAATAATTGACAATTTCTTGTCATTTTTAACCTAACCTAACACAGACTTTCTCACACACCAATGATATTTCTTCTTGTTAGAAAAATACCGCAATTTTCAGCTTCGTATATTTATAATACATTTCTTAGGAAAATAAGTTCTTGATCTAGTCGCATGATTTGGAAATCGCTGTTGCTGGAGGGACATGTTAAGAAAAAAAAACGGAAAAAGGAAGTTAAACGGGAAGTTTGCGAAATCTTCATTACACTATATCAGATAAATTGCGCGCAAACTTAAGAATTTTCTCATTTTCTTTGTTCCGAAAAATTTTATTCTCGCAGGTTACAATTCTATTGGCATTGACATCGATATAACTCGTTATATCGTCATAATTCTATAAAGATTGTACACAAATTATCATAACTTGAAGTTTCCTTTAATATTATCGTAGTTATTATTCAAAGAACACTAGAGATGTGCGAGTCAAGAGTTTTTGTGCCAAATCGAATCGAATCGAATCGAATTTTTTTGCTTGAATCTGAATCTATGCAAACCAATAAAATTTTATATTCTAATTAAATCAAATCGAATTGTTGAAATATGATTTTTTTATCATATAACAACAATATATTATTAAATTAAATTTCAATATATGGATAATAAAAAAATTTATGTGTAAAAGTAATATTGATTAATATACTTAAATGCATTAAATAAAAGATGTATACTGTTAGAAATTTCGTTATAAATTTAAATAACATGTAACAGAAGCTTGTGATATAAGGTAAAGGAAAAGTAACAAACGATTTAATTGAAAACTAAATTACAGTAGTCTTAAATGTAATGAATGTGTGTATTAAATTTCATGCAACATAAAATTTTATGGAAAGTACATTAAATTTCGTGTGCATGTACACAAATATACTTTTTAGTTACAAATTTTAAACATTAAATTTAATTTAACGTAATTAAATTTACATAATGTAATGTTATGAAATTAAATTTAACTCGTGCAACTTAAAAATACATTAAATTTCATGATATTTTTAACAGTAGAGATTCAAATTCAAATCGAATTGAATCTAACATGATTTGAATATTCAAATAGTTCGCACATCTCTAAAAGATATAAATAATATTAAAATCTTAAAATAGATTTCTAAATAATTTTTTCATACTTGTGATACATGAATCGGATCAATGAATCAACGTGCAATTTTTATGCAGCACATTTCCGTAAAATATCCAATTTTCTTGTTCAGCGAAGTCTTATTCCACGGAAAATTCGGCGACTTTAAGAAGTCCGTCACATTCATGTTAACGATGGACCGTTATCATTATGCGACTATCAAAGCTGATGTAACTATTATCGTTACTGCTATAATTAGCGTGGTTAACGCTTTTTTGCCGAAGGCTTATAGGCGAGAATTTATGCCCTATTGTACGAACGACCAAAGGAAATTTCACGAAGACATGCCGTTTAATTAATTGATTCGTTCTGCAAATGAGATTCGATTGCAAGCTGGATGTGTTGTTTAATCGCATTGTAATTTAAACTCCGACGTGGAAAAAACTTTATTAAACACAGTAGTACGCCATCGGCTAGAATCTGTCGAAAAACAAAACGATATTCAAATTTTGAGCAAGCAATTCACAGGAGATTAATTTACCTCTTTTTCCGTGAGATCGGCTCGCCAACAGTTTTAATAACGCTTTAATTCACTCCCCGCTGAGAGTCTCTCAGGAGTTTCCAACTAACATAAAATACATTTGTGTATGTGGCTCTTCATTCATTCGCCGCTTATTCTTCATTCGATGACGCACATAATTTCGACCAGCTGAAATAACGGTTGAAGTTTCTAAACGAGTAATTAGAGGTACATGTTCGCATCGCGTCGTCAGAGCGGGTCAAATGAAAATGGAGCCAATCTCTAGTGACGGGATGCAGTTCTGTTTTCGCGAATACGGTGAGAGAATGGTACGTATCCACGAGTACATGCGTTTCAGGTCAGTGTTTTCTCGTTCACTATAACTCGCGTTAGTAGCCTGAGTATGCGCCAAAATGAAGGCTCTGAGAGCCTCTCCATACTGATAATTAGTATCTACGTCTAAGTGCCAATGTGCACATACGCGCACGTCGATGACGCGAGCCCTTCGTGTTAAATACGGTGGCTCGCAGCGTTTAATTAGGCCGGAATTAGCTCTTTATTGAACGGGACTATGTGATAGTAGCGACAGCTTTCAATTCTCTCTCTTTCTCTCTCTCTGCTCGTATTATTTAAAGAGTGACTCAATAAAACAGTATCGAGATCATCCGATAAAGCTGGATAGAAGCGTGTGAAAATATACGCACATATTGGATGCTGCGTTAAAAGTCCGATATTATCACGTCCGTTGAGAAGCATTAAGAAACAATTAACTGTGAATATATAAATAATTATTGAAATCAAAATTACTAGAAAATAAAACACATTCTGCTTTATATCAAGTATAAAGTAGAATCAAAATTAGATAATGTTATAAAAAGAACTGAAACTAAAACTAGATGTGCTAATATAATTCAAATTTTACAGAATTGATCAAACAAATTCATACAAAGTTTTGACTTTAAATATAGTAATTTTGCAAATAACTTACTTGTCTTATAATGAACAATGAAAACTTATCTTATAAACAGTAAATAATAAATTTATAATAAACAGGAGATCAAGCATAATGTCTAACAATAAGAAACATTTTATTTAAGGTATGCACACAATTTTTTAATTTTTTTTCGAACGCATAAATAATAGCGGAGGTTTTCACCAATTGTTCAATTGTGACAAAATTGTGATTACATATACCGTTCTTTTACTTTAAAAGTGACATAATTAAAAAAATATGATTTTCGAGTTATTAACATGAATGAGTTAGGTAAAAATTATCTCTATTAATCGTCAAAAATAATCTAACTTAATTTTACAGTCCGTCCTTCAAACAGCACTTATGTCATTTTTAAGGTTTTCATAGAGATAATAATACTTTTTTTTTTTAAGATGGGGAGAATCTTCACCAAGATATCTCCAACCCCCAGGGCAGGGCTGAAAGTTATATGAGATTCTTACTAAAAAGTTTTTCGCGGAGCGGCCGGAAACTAAACAGCATTATTCAGCTTAAAAAGATCATAATATGGTCTATAAAAGTGACACATTTTGAGTTGTGTCATTTTTATAAATAAAACGTAGAATCTTACAGACATTTAGAATTAAAACAGTTTTGGTAATTGAAATTCAAAGATGAAATTGTTTTATTTTTAATTAATTATTTTTTAGTTGAGCAAGGTAAATATAAACTATTGATGTTATTTCGAATTACTTTTGATGAATTATTCTGGATTTTTATAAATAATTTTGTTATAGTGTAAAAATCTTCACAACTCCAAAAGAATGATTTTTAAGGATTATGAAATGAAAATGACATTTGATCATATTTCTATAAGAGTATATTCTTTTTGCAGCGATGTTATTTGAATAATCGATAATTTTCTATTAAGTTAAAAAATTTTCTATTAAGTTATGTCATTTTTAAAATAAAGGAACGATATGTAAAATAAATATAGAAGAATCTCTTGGAAGTAGAGACCAAAATCAAAATATCAAAATATGCTAACAAAAATCATGCTTGTCATTGTAATTGATGTTAGATTGCAGCAATTTGACAAATAATATGTGTATCACAAGGATTTGTTTATTATAAAATAAATTATTCACTAAAGATGATCATTTAGAGTCGAAAAATATGACTTTGTAATTAATTTTGTTTATAAGATTTGAATTGTACTTGCATGTCTATATTTAGCTTTGGCCCATCAGCCCCTTTATTGCATCGATTTTTAATCTGTAAAGCCTTAAAATTAATTATTTTAATTTTATAAAGTAAAATCCTTAAAAAGAAGATCGAGAGTACCTCAAATTGTCTATTTCGATATAATTGTTAAAATTATGAAACGCTCTTATTGATATCGAAGAATCAGAAGATCTTATTGATATCGAAGAATTAGAACTTCGAGAAATATCTGAAGAAGATTCACATGCATATGAAGAAAGCCTTTTAGGTACCAACGCGAGTAAACGGTACCAAGTGACTGGCAGTTATCCGGTATCTCTCATAATCGAAGTGTACTCGTAGGATCGCCGTTGGCTTACCGCAGCGAAGCAATCAAATCACGATGGAGGAATTGCCGATTTGCTCGATTCGCTTCGTTATCAGGAAGGTTGCCGGCCCTCTTATTCCCTTATGAATGAGTTTCATGAATTCGCGGCACTCGCCGTTCCACCCCGTCGCGGTAAGCGGAAGCGTTTGACGTCGTTCCACTGCGGCAAAAGGGAAAGTTCTCAAGAAGTTCCGGCACGTACACGGGGCGGAGGATCTAGGCGGAACCTCTCCGGAAGCAGCTCCCGGGATTCTCTCAAAGATTCATGTTTCCCCGATCGCATTATAGCTTCGCCCACGCGCGCGGCTCTACCGCATTTGCGGCCGCAATGCCGTAAATTATCGTGCTATCGTGAGCGCGCAAATCCGTATAAAACGCTCCTGCGGCTCGACGTAGGTACATGCGTTGCAACATGGTCTCTTTCACCTGCTCGGCGACCACACGATGAATACAAAGGCTATTTTTCTTTCAAGAAACACAGGGTAGCAGTCCCTCCACTTAAGAAGATGCTGAAGTAATGGCCGCAATTTCAACGGAATCATCTGTTTTATCAATGGAACTCGATTTACACACGTACGATTTTAACTTTTTAAATATGTAATTAAGCTAAAAGTATCTATTCACATTTGAATAATATGTAAGCATACTTTGAAAACTTCAGTTTATGATTTTGAAGTTTACAAGAGAAATATAATAAATGAAAAATACGATCCGAGTACACGTGTGCGTACAAAGTACTTGAATCGTATTTTTCTACTTATTTCTCTTGTGCTTCAAAATCATAAACTCAAGGTCTTATAACATTTTTATATGTCATTTAAATGGGAGTAGATACTTTTAGTTTGATATTATATGAATATATTAATTCAAAATTTTTTACATCAGCGTGGAGAGAAGTAACCAGGATTGTGCAATATATTTCAAGTTTACATGGAATATTTACGTATTGTTTACGTTTACACGAATATTTTTCAAACAGACAATACAAGCAGTAAAATATGTAAATTATTACAAATTTGGATAACAATACAAAAAGAAGTAATTAAATTTTATGATTGTTAATGTAACTGACTTTAATATTGACATATAAAAATATATAAACGAAATAGAAGTTTTAGGGCAGTCCATTGCAACGGCAAAGAATATAAGCTTCATTGATCCATAAATTGTTTACATAGTTGACCAGTAAAACATAGTTTACATAATTTACATTGTATGTACGTAAATGTAGATTATTATATTTTATGCGTAAATGCACAACCCAGAAATAACTTAGAAGATAACACACCATCAGAACATTATAGTTTAAAAACTTTTTTTGGTTTTTCACTAAATATACTCTTGTATATGTGAGTAAATGTTTTTATATTCATTCACATTTATTTGTTTATTTTGGAGAAGGATTTTTTATTCTGTATAAAGAAAGCGAAAAAAAGTACAAAACAGAAAAATACCAAATGTTTGTTTGATTGGTAATACAGACAATTCCAACTTAACTCTATTAATGTTTCAAAGTATTTGATTGACCAACCAGAAGAACCAATTTTATTAATTCACCAATCGAAGAATGCGTCAAAGCATTACAACATCAAGTGGACCATAGCCAGTCGACACAAGTGTTCTATCTTCAGCTGCTTTCCGTTTAGTGATATAAGTCGACACAAGTGTCGTTCTTTGTTACTTATTGAGTGCCAAGAAAGAATGCAACGACGATGTTTGCGTCGACTCGCATTCCACTAAATGGAAAGATCTTTTTATTATTCACTGTCAAGAAGGATAGAACGACGTTTACGTCGATTATGCCTCCTAAAAGGAAAATGGCCAAAGTTACGTTATCCCGGTCGTTGCATCCCAGGACCAGATCAAATGCAATTCAGACTCGTCCTCGCCCGGTTTCTCGGACTTTCCTTGTTGGCGTGATTTCCTCTGATAGAATCACTTTATGAATAACATCACGTGCACGAGGCGCGCAGTTTGCGAGCGAAGTTATCGCAATCGCAACTATTACGTCGCGCCAGAGATTTATAGTGACCGCATACCGTCGTGGTGAATAAGTTAAAACCGTCCCTCGATACGTGTACCAACCAATTTGAATGATACCGGTGATGCGAGCAACGAGCGGCATTTATTCAGCACTTATTCGAAAAATAGATTCTTTTTCCCTTGAGATAAAAATTGAACCGGCAGAAAAAAATTGTGGATACTACAACGTATGAATTAAATTACACTCCATTCTGTAAAAATGTAAATACATTTTTATACCTTCGGGATAAATAGAACCAAAAACAGAGTCCCGTTTTCAAAGCTCAAACTTTATTAATTAAACAGCGCGTATAGCAATCAACTTTACTGTAAAATAATAACGCCGTGTAAAAATAACCCGATATTAAATTTCAATTTTGTATTCATATTCATATTAAACTAGAAGATAATTTTATGTTCCTCATATTTATACACGTTGAGGGAACAATCCCGCTTTCTTTCTTTTATTTAGTCTCACTCGAACAAGCATTGTTTTCCCGAATTCCATTAGCTTTGTATGATACATCAAAATATACAAAAGAGAAAAAAAGCACTGTTTCTCTTCCTTTTACCTTTTCCACATCTCCTACTACAGTCTTCAATACACTAATTCACAGCTATCGATGAAAAGTTTCCGCGATTGCAACCGGCTGTTACTGCCTGAGTTTCCCTTCGTTTTCTATTGTCAGGAAATCGCTATTTCGAAAATATTTCGTGTGTGTATAGATCAGGTTTCAGCGCGTTTACAACAATCCGTCTGCAGCTTCCACGCGCGCATCCGTCTTTCTATCGCTTTTATTTCACGATTTAATTCTCCGTGAGTACGTATCATCGTTACAGGGCGAAACGATATCGCAGATATCGATCGATCTAACCGCGCGATGGATCTCCTATTCGGCGGAAAGTAATAACGTTCCGTAAATATCGTCCGGTTTTCGCGAATCGCCTTCGTTTCCATCGATCTCGACATATCGCAATCTAGATTACCCCGTATATTGTTGTTTTGCCGCTTCTCTTTTTTTCCTTTTTCCTCTATCTCTCTTTTTTTATCTTTATTTTTTATTTTCTTTTTACATCTTATGTTATAACTATTGCAACTAAACTGTTCTTTTTTTTTTTTGTAATGTTTGTACATTTTACGGAACGTTGTTTCCATACTGCACTGTTAGACATCAAAGGAGCAATGGTAACTTCAATCCTTTGAGTGTGAAATAATATTTGTTATTTTCAACTTTGTGTGTGTAAATCAATTTATTTCTATGGTTGACTTGTTTAGTTTCAAAGTAAGCAACGTTTTATTACGTATGTATTATACTTAAATAATAAAATTTGAGTCAAGTTTTATACATTTTCTTGAACGAAATTATTTTACTCCATTATTTTAGTTAAATTAACGTCATATATTGAATGAGAGCAGTGGCAATAGAAATGATTAAGAATAATTCAAACTGGGTATAATTTGCTACTATGAACTTAACAGTGCAGAAAGTCTAATAAATGATGACTCTGATTTACTTTTTCTATTGACCTCTCTATTTCCGTCTGCTCTCTTTCGTCTCTCTATTTCGTTTTGCGTGTCTCAGAAGGATGAGAATAACGGGACGGAATTGAAGATCGTTCGATTGCCGATGTGTTATCGGATTCGGAATATCGGCTGTTTACAATTTAGCGCTGTTTTCCGCTCCCGACGATATATGAAATCATGGAGAACAAAAGGCGAGGGAAACCGCGCCCCGACCGCACGAGTCCTTCATACGCGGGAGTTCAGTAGTTCGCGCGATTCATATCCTCGAGCGCGTGTCCGACCCAGAATTAAATTCTCGTCTCCGCAAGTGGTTTTCGTGCCGGCGCTACCGCGACACTTAACAAACGAAACGAAATGACCCACAAATCCGCCGTGACAGTCGGAAGTCGAGAGATCCTAGAGAAAAGAGCGCAGATTAAGAGATGAAAACGGGTCCTGAATTCAGTTGCCACTTTTTGACTAATATTTCGCTGGAAATCGACAGCTCTCCTGTCGATCGATTGTTGACTATCAAAATTGTTACTTTCTAATATATAGTATTCTTTTTAAGAAAGGAAAAGGGATTTATTTATCTTTAAGTTTTAAGATACCTTATTTTTATGTTATTTGTGGAATTACTCATAAATTATGTTATTTTGATACTAATAAATGTTTAATATCGATGTAACAAAATATTTAAATAACATAAATCATGTTATGTTAAATTAATAATTAAATCAGTTACAAAATAAAATATTTTACAATAATTTATATTTTTTTGCCGTTAGGGTATAAAAACACCCGAGATGACCATTCGCGAATTAAGAAAAGGTTATTAAAAGTTAAAACAATAAGTTGAAGACTTTCTGTGTCTGCCGGAGTCGAAAATTCATCCAAAAACCTGGAGTTTCCGGTCGAAAATCGAAGAGATGGCAACCGTGATTACTGAAGTGCTAATCTAACGGCGTTTATCATTCTGTAAAGAGTCCTTTACATAGAAGTCGTAGACGGTCGTAGAGTCTTAAGTCGTTGGAAACCAACCAATCACAATCAAATATAAGAAGAATACTCGATTAGAATTGGTCAGTTTCCTACGACTTAAGATTCCACGACCGTCTACGACTTCTATATAGAGGACCTTTAACGGTGAACGATTGTCAATCGACTTAATCATTAAATTTGCCGTACCGCAAGGTGAAAAGCTGCGAGTATGAAGTATTGTCATTCTTTTCCCTTTTTACAAGAAAATTATTGGAATTTATCTTCGTCGCGCGAGATACATAACTCGTTACGTAACTTGTACCTTTGTTAGGATAGGCAGCCACCGTCTAAAACGTGGAATGATCGCCATATCCGCAGGTTTAATGAGAATTTTAACGACTGAACGGATTAACAGAAAAAAAAAAAGAGAACGAGCTGCGGAAGCGGAAAGGGGAGAAAGCAAGGAAAAACGATACATGCAAAACGGATGGATGGATGGACGAAACGAAGCCAATAATCGACGCTTTTTGCAACATGTACGCGATACAGTGCGACGAGTGATAAAAACGAGAACACGAACATTTTCGGGAGTATGCGAGGCTACTATGCGGCCGTGACATTCGTAATATGCCAACACCGCGGGGCTTCTTCATCGGGTCACGTGATTGATCCACTCTCCTCCGTGGGGTCCTCCGAAGGCGCGATTGCGAGAGCGAGAGGCACGAGATCCCTATCTCTCCTCGATTGTCCCCTTACCCGAGTTACGCCTATGGAATTTCATCGGGAATCCCGGTCAGTCCGTATCGTAACACGCAGTCAATTTGTATGCCCGCGTATACGTACGTACGTGGGGCATGTAATACATGGTATAATACACGCGACGAATCCGCGCTATATCAGAAAATACCCCCACCAGGGGGTTGTACACATCGGAGTGGCGTCCTCTCCTTTGAGCTTGCACGTGTAATTGTAATACGTACGCGAACGTGTGACTGTCATCCACGACGGTATTCTGCACACACGTTCGGTTCATAGACTACCTACTACGAAATGGGGACCAGAGAATTATGTGGGTCAGATCGATGATTGTAATCGCATATTGATTAATTCTACGCGTGATTCTGTGTGGAATCAGAGTAATCTCTCGATTAAATCACCCGCCTGCTCTCATTCTAGATAATTGTAGTCTCAGCTTCTGATAGTCCAAAAGTATACTGCTAACATAACACTGGAGAATCTAATTATGGGATACTTTCGAACTTTTCGCGGTAAAACGTTACCTTGCCTAATTAATAGAAATTTGAAAGATAAAGCTACGGATGAAGTAGCGTAATTAAAATCGTTTCCTGAAAGTTGTGTTGATTCTATAATGTTGATTTTTTAAACACTGCTACATAGACCGAGAGTTTACCGAGATTTATTATTTTTGCTAAAGGCTAAACTCAGAATAACATGCGTATTCAAAAGATGTATTTTTTTAAATGCTAATTTTTTGGTTGTAACATGGTCTATAAAAATGTTTGCTATTACATCTAAAACGTAATTGTAATATCTGAAATTTTTTATTACTCAGTGTTACAATAATTTTTCGAAAACTGAGGAAGAAGAATTCAAGACAGAAACTGGAATTATTTGATAAATCAGTATGTCAATAATTTGATATTTATGTAATTTTGTTTAATGATAAATTCGATTCCTGTCTATTTAATATCTTATAAATTGTAATCTATTAAAATGATTATAGAGTTATATATTCCTGTTTATAATGTAAATAAAATATTTAGTTGGAGTTTGATTTGCTTTAACTTATTTCTTTACTTCCAATACATCATCGATTTTCAAGAATGACATGTATGATTACAAATCTAGGAATTCTTGAAAATTCAAAATATTCTTGGAAATGTAAAAAATTCTCAGAAATGTGGGCAATACTCAGAAATGAAAAATTCTTGAAATTACATTGTAATCTGCCGATTGTATTTTCCTGATTTATCAATCATTAATTTTAATGATTTAAAGTTTCGAATTCTTAGAATCGCAATTATTTTAATGAAAAGCATTCTTAGAATTTTATATAGTATAATTTTTTTGTTTATTATGTTTTTCTAATATTTTATACTTTTACAAATTTAAATTTCCATATTGAAGTTTCTAAACTTGAAATTTTTAATTTAGAACTTTTTAAATCAGAGAATGAGATTAGAAAAATTACAAGACAATTACTTCGTATCATTAATATATATACGTATACTGTTTTATTATATTTTTAAAAAAATACAAAATGTTATACATTTTTATCAATGAATCACGAATAAATAAGTATACTCACATAGATCTTCTGCTTATTAACAATAATTATATTCAAAATTAAAAAATCTTAGATGACATCATGACGTCATAATGATTTCCAAGAACCTTCACTATATTGCGCAAATGAAGATGTCACCTTTCTTAGCATAAACAAAACAACGTAGGAAAGCTGTAAAAAAAGGCAGAAATGCCAAATAGTCACGTACGCGAAACGTCAGATGATTCGCTGTACATCGTAAACTGTCGTTGGCCGACCAAACGTACTTCGTTCCTGCCTGAATGTTATTGCCAGTGAATTTGCAAGTGCAACATAACGTTATATTTTACCGACGTTGTAACACACTTTATGTTCACATTCTTCGCGGAAATGGGCACGTATCGTTATCACGTAGTCCGCGTTTACACACTCAACCATCCGTGCAGAGAGATCGCGCGAGAGCGGGCTGATCCCACGCAAACACCGGCACTTTCCGCACGCGCAGGTCTGCGTGCGTGCCGTTGCATACACACGTGAAGTGCTGCAACGGGAAGTTGCTGCAAATGTCAACATGTGTGTATGCGTGTATACATATATGCGCACCGCAGAATTCCCGAGGCAATGTATTCGAGGGTGTTCCTTCCGACGGCATTATCGTCACTTAAATCCCGTTTATACCGACAGTTATCCGGCTAAAATCCGCTTAGGCTGGTGCTTAGTCTACGACGTCGACTGGAGCCGGAAGTCTTGAGGGTGGGTGGCACGCTGCAAATGAGAACTCTTTAAAAAGCGCGCGCGTACGCTGCCACGTCTCGACAGCTTCGATAAAAGACGCGTCGAGACGCGCAATCCCTTCCGATTGTAGATTTTATCGGAGGAGATTTTTCATCGTGAGAAAGGCTGTCCAATGCACGCGCATATTTTCTTCATTTCCGACACATTTCCGTACGCTACATTTTATAGGAGAATAAGAGCGAAACGAGTTCTCCAATCGTCACGCATGTAAGGAAGATTCGAAAAGTTAAGCCCGCCGGAAAATATGTCAGTGAATAACAGATTCAATGTAAGAGATTGATAGGTAATATTTGCTTGCGTTTTTTTTTTATTCTGAAATGGAACAATTTGAATCGAGAAAAAAGTGTTTGGTATTGTGATTATATATAATTGCGTGATAAAATAATTATAGTTAGGAGTCCTATTTTTATACTACTAGTAACAATTTATATTATCTTTATTGCAATTTTATACAACACTATTAGATACAAAAAAAGACGAAATATACGGAGAGAATTTTTTCTCTTAAAATTTACCTTTACTCTCTAAATCTGAATCAGTGGATAATCACTGATATCAGTGCCAAGTGTGCCACTGGTAATCAGTGAAGTAAATATGAGATCCCTAACCTAGCTAATTATTATGTGATCTAACTGACCTTGTTTTAGTGCTTAAATTCAATGAATACAATAGAGGAAGATTGAAATTAACGTGAAAATGTCAGTATTGTAGTTATATAATGCTCAAACATTCTTCCTTTTTTAGTTAAACTTCACTGATTATCAGTGCTAAGTATGCCACTGAGTAATTAGTGACTGTACATTGATTCAAATTTAAAGAGTAAAATATGATAGTTGTGGTACAATATAATATTTTAAAGATTTTTATTATACACTTCAGTAAATTTAATTAGATTTATTTTATATTTTATTGTAGTTTTATTAATGAATGAGAGAGATTTATATAAAATTTTTCGAAATACAATGTTGTCCCACGACTATTATATTTTTAGAGTAAATTATAAGAAAAAATTCTCTCCGTGTAGTTATAAATACAAAAAAATATATATATAGCCTTGACCAAAAATATTAGTCATTTTATATTTACCATTATTCAAAATTTTAGCTAAAAAATTGATTTATGGAATTTGCTATAATAAATTATCTTCTGTTTCAAAAAAGAATCCTTTAAATTTATATATATAATACCGATAAATAACAATACAAGAATTTTAGATTAATGAAAACAAATATACCTCTCTGTTATTTTTGGTCAAGACTATTTAGCATCGAAAATGATTATAATTCATAATGAAATATATAATGATTATAAACTCATAGAATTATAGTGATTTTCGATGCAACTATATATTTTTTAGTAGAACTATATACAACTATTATCAGTAACAATATAGAGCAATAATAACTATAAATAAATATTTTATCTTACAATTATAATCACAAATACCAAATCGTTTTCTCTCAGTATGGAATAAAACCATCTGAGATGAATAAAATATCGGAACCACACAATAGACAGATAGACGAAAGCGAAAAAGAAAAGAGTTTAGTCACCTGAAAGATTCTTTATTGCAGCTACTACAAATTTGAAAGCAGCTGGTGAATGTCACTGTAATAAAATAAAGTTTGTTCGCGCGATTCTTTGTAGAATGGAAATTTCGTCTTTTATGCTGCATCTTATATTTCCCTCGAATCAAACATTATTATACATATTTAAGATGCCTGATAAGAACTTATCAACTGTAACAAGATAGAATTGCGTCTAGTAGCGGTAACTTTGCGGAACTGTAGAGCAAAAATTCAGAACGGAAGAAAAAGGGAAAAGAATCTTCTTGATATTGACTGAAACTTACTTACAATATTGTGGATGCTTCTTTATTTAAAATTTATGCTTTTTATCTGTATGCTTCAATCGGAATCTTTGTTTGTTGTAACAAAAAAATTTCACAATGAAATTTCAAGCAGAAATTAAATAGTTTCTGAAAACGACATGACAAAAGTAACTCGGTAAAATTCGTTAACTTATTAAAATTCTACGTCCCAAAAATAGTACTCTATTATACGGGGCATAATTTCTTTCTTTTCTTTTTCTCTCTGGACATTAATAGATTATCTGCATCTTACATCTCTCTCTCTCTCTCTCTCTCTCTCTCTCTCTCTCTCTCTCTCTTCTCATCTCATCTCATATGAAAATTTTTATAGTTGAAGAAAGGTACCATTTATATCAATGCTATTAACTCGCAGAATAAGAGAAATTTCCGTAAAGTAAAAGCGCTGTCTTCTCCCTTAATTTTTTATAGAGTACCAAGCATTTTAATTTGTAAAAATTGTATTATAATGTAAGGTATAATAACGGAAACAATGATGTATTAACAGCATTAACTAACAACAGTCTAATTAAGATTTCTTGTTATAACGATATTAATGAAATAAATACTCCATGCCGTTGTTTTAATAAAATGTTATTTATTTCGTTAAATTGAACAGTGTATAAACAAGATTATTTTCAGTTACATTGCTGTTGGCTAATCCTGTTAACACACCACGCTTTCGTTTTAATAAAATGTTATTTATTTTATTAGTGCTGTTATTTAATAATATATAAACAAGATTATTTCCAATTATACTGCAGTCGGCTAATGTTTTTAATACATCTTTTTCAAGTGTACAAAATGATTGTTTTTTTTTCTTCCTTTAATAACGTTGAAGTCTCGAGTCTTTTCGATCTTTTTCTTAGTTAGACGTGCAATGTAGAATTGTAATTACCGTGTTGTATAATACGTGACTTCATCGCCATGCTGCGGGTCCAGCGCGGATCTGTCAGCAGCTGCGCAGGAATTAGCTCGTTTGGGGATGGCTGACGGATACGAAATAGATTGTAACGTCGCGCGAACAACACCATTTATTTTGGCGGTGGTCGAATTATGCAGATTACTCGGCGCCAGCGTCGAATCGTTCAAATCCTCGACGTGGTCCTCAATGTTCCGATAAACGTGTTCCCGCATTCGCGCGTGTTCGTGGTTTATTTTTTCAAATATTACCGAATGTTAACCCGATCCACGAACTCAATCCTCGTCTGCAACGATCGATACACGTTGGTTTCTCGATTATACTTGTTTACGTGCTCGCAAATTTTTGTCCCGTTCGCGCCGTTAATGTAGTGGAACGGAAAACATTGGGTGAAATGGAGCAAAAGTACACTCACGTACATGCTTTTTTTCTCGCTTATTTAAGCAAATGCTTGTAAAAACGAAAGTTACATAAAATGTTTGAAAATATGAATAAAGTAAACAGATTATACAACAATTTTTCATATATTTGAAAATGAAACGCTAGTTCTTGTATCGATAATATCTGCGTGATAAAAATAAAAAGACTACTCGCATTCATAAATTGTAAAATGTACTTTTATGGCATTTCCTACTTTTTATCAAAGAAAACATTTGTTTCATCATCATCGTACACTGAAAGAAAAATCTTTGATATTTTTTATTATAATTACATCTCACCATAATTATGGTTATTACTGCTATAATAATATTATAATAATAACTGTGTATAGTTCTATTATATATGCATATATTTAATTTGTTATCAAAATCGTTACAATTTAGAAACGGTACATTTTTAAGGATTGATTATACGAAAATAATAAAAATGACATTTGATCATATATATTTCTAAGAATATATTCTTTTTGCTGATATCATTTAATCAGTTAATAATTTTCTGTTAAGTTGAAAAATAGTTTTCCTCTTTCCTGAAAAACTTTTTTTGAATTGTGTTACTTTTAAAGCGAAGGAACGGTAGTTTTTATTACGAGTAGATATACTAATATTATAGCAGTAATAATTATGATAATATGTAATATTATAGTTATAAATATCATAAATACTGTTCTCTCAATTTATGATTCACTTCAATACAATCTTACACTCTTAAAAATAATTTAATGTATTGATTAATAATGTCAATACATTAAATTATTTTTAAGAGCATAAGATTATGATGAAGTAGCAGTTTTAATATTCATTAAACCGACATTGTAAATGAAAGAATTACGCGACGGCCATTTCTGAGGGCCATGAATTAATAGGAAGTGCTACGCGCGCGAGAAGTTGTAATTAAGCGTTCTCACGAAGCAGAGTACGAAAAGCTGAGAATCAGCCTCGGCAAAAAACTCTCTTAAAAGTTGAGGAGAAAGATGCCGCGCGGTACTTTTTTACGCGGGGAAAACTCTGTATACAAGGACATTACTCCGGATCGCAGGGTGTATAAAGTTCATTCGCTCTCGCGCCCACTCTCCTGCGCTTTTGTGCGAATATTGCCGTGTACTTCCCTCTTATTATGACGCGTCTAGCATGATAAAGGGGTTCCGACGACCGCCTAGAAGGCTGGAAAGCATTTACGCCGTGGAACCGCTTTACCGGAATGCGGGGAAGATTTCTCGCGTTCGACGTGGAGTGCCCGACAAACGCATAGCGCGATAGCTGTATTTAATATCAACGTGACTCCTGTCCCTTCAATAAGGAACTATTGTACACTCAAAACGGTCAGTCAGATTTTTTTATTGAACTTGCTCGGTTTACTGAAGAAAGAACTGAGAGAAGTTGAGGGAAAAACTCAATGTCTAGATTAAGAATGAATTAATTTCTTTAATCAGAAGGCTGCCCTTTTCAGCCCCTCGGAGAGCTCAGGAGTGTTGGATCTGCATTTAAACGACTGAGAGAAATTCTTCTTTCTGTAATCAGGCCTTTCTCTATTCTACATGCGCAATTAAATCACATTTAATTAAAAAGGTTGTCGGATTTATTATTGCCATTTATTGTACAAGACTGCGACATTATCTTTTATTCCATCTTAAAAAAGCTTATATAAAAACAATTATTATAGAAGATAAGATCAACCTTTCAGTTTCTCGTTGCCTCTGAAAATCTAGTCATATTATTATCAAATCTTTTTGTAATAAGTCATGTAGGATAATTACTACACCAGTCGTTAAACCAAATGATTGTTGAAAAAAAATATTAAAATAATAAGATTTAAAAAATAAGTTGTAAATTGATATATTTTAATTTTGATAAAATAGGAATTTAAAACGTCTTTTATGGACAAATTTTGACTCTGTTTTATTATCTTTCTTTATAATATTCTACATTTATTTAATTACACATGTATCTTTACTAAAAATATATTTTTTTTTTCTTTTATAAGGAAAACTTGTACGCTAGTTTTTTACGAGTATGCTTAATTAATAATCGATGTACGGAAAAAAAAGATTTGTTACAGCAGCAAAAATTTATGTGTGGTAGCTAAATTCCAGTCGTAACATATGGATACCTAACGTCGTATCTGTGAGGTCTAATTTCTATTAGCTGTGAGGCCTAAATATTATCATTGTAAACAGATAAGTATTTTGCTATTATGTCGATCTATTGATCATTGCAGCAGTTTTCTGTGTAGCAGACAATTTAGTAGCAAGTACAGTTTCAGCAAACCATATTTAGCTGTGGTAGAGACAATTTTGTTTTACACGGACATATCTGATAACTATGACAACTAACCTCATGCTGCTAAATAAATTGATGTAACAGACACATGCATACTTTGCTATCACGTCCTTATATTGGCTACAGCAGCAAATCCTTTGTATGTATTAGCAAATTTCAGCTACAGTAGCTAATGCAATTTCAGCTAATCAGAATTAGTTGTAGCGCGCTAGCAACATTTTTTTTCCGTGTGTGTACGATTATTAATTTTTGCTCACTTATTTACTAGCGTTATATAATGGGGTTTTTTTTACTTTTAAAATCAAGTCTATTATTTTTTATTTTTTTTCAAGATAATATATGACATTTTTAAATAAACATCATTATTGAGTGATTTGTTCTTTTTTTGTACACGTACTATAATTCTCGACAAACATCGTGAATTTCTTCATATTTGTTCATTGACTAAATGCAGTGAATATATGAGAGCCTCATCCTAATATGACAACTTAATCTGCTCATCCGACAACTTATTCGTTTATGTCTTATGATTTTTCTTCAGGTGATGGAAACGTCAGCTTCGAGGAATTCGTCGAGATCGTTAGCAATATCGGCGGCGCGAGCACAGCAGCGCCCACAGATCAACATCAGGAAGAGCAAGAATTGCGAGACGCCTTTCGGGTGAGTGAAATAAACGATCCCTCGTCGCTGTTTCATTTGAATTTACGAATCGCACGGTTGATAGCTTCTTTGCCCTTTTGAATCGGTCCACGCGATCGTCCGATAAATCTCTATCTCCTGCTTCATGTATAAAGCGAAGCGCTCGGGTATCAAACGTAGAGCATATTTTCTCTCGGGATCCAGGCAATTTTCGGCTGGATTACCGTGGCCGTTCTCAGTCAACTTTCTTTTCTGAAGGAAGCAAGAGGATTTGCTCTTGGCGTTCTTAAACGAGTCAATAGAGCCGGTTTCTTTAGATAGAGACTAACGCGAGACGACAACCACTTTATAAACTACACCTTGGCGGCTCCTTAAAATACGATGCTGTTCACGAAACGCAAAAGTTTGTAATGATCGCGACATGTACCATGAATACTTGAGTGTTCTATGCATATTTTATGCATCATATTAATAAGTTTTCTGCTACACGCTACGGGTGTTTTAACGGTTAAGTAGCTGGAGTTAATCCGTTCTGACTGTCGAATGTGTATCCCTTAATCTTTACTTTCCGTTTAGGATTCACTCTCGCATTTCTGGAATGTCAGAACCGTCGAATTATTCGCATAATCTTTCAAATTAGCTGCGGCCTGCTGGTGGGACACGCTGCCTCGCGCATAATAATAAATTTCTTAAATTCTGAACGTTTTGAGAGATATTCAGCTTCGGGATTATTGATTATACCTCGGTTGTTTTGAAGTATAATTATAAGTTGTTTTTGTGTATAATTAAAGGATTAAATATTTAGGAAATAAACAAACAATTTAACTTTAAAATATTTACTGTATAGTAATTTTCTCCTTGATATACGCACGCACACACGCGCGCGCGCGCACACACACACACACACATAGTGAGTATAAAAACAAAATTTTAGATTTTGATTAATATTTTGAAGACATTTAAAAAACAAATAAAAATCTCTGTACTGAGAAAAATGTCCGTTCAAAAAGTAACAAACGGATATTTCCGATTGATTTTGATCGGATTTATAAGACTATCCGATCAAATTTTAGGACTAAAAAAAAAACGATAAATTTGATCGGATAGTCTTATAAATCCGATCAAAATCAATCGGAAATATCCGTTTGTTACTTTTTGAACGGATAAAACGTTCGAAATTTTTCTCTGTGTGGGATTTGGTTTCTGAGGAAATATTATATTTACTAACATATTTACTACATATTTGTCTTGTAATATTTTACACTTACCTTTTTTTATGGTAATAATCACAAAAATGGAAAAAATATTATTTAAAGTATTAAGCATTATTTTCTTATTTGTAAACTTTTACAAATTGTTATTATCAAAAGCAAATGTTAAACTGTTATATTTCCCATTTTTTATTTGATTCTTACCTGAACAAAATTTATAATATAACTATTAATAGAGAACAACTTGGCACTATAACTCAAATTTTAAAAAATAAACTTATTTGATTTTTTTAGGAAAGTAAGAAACAATCCTTCAATTGTTACATTCTTATTAAAGCTTTTTTATTATTAATCTATTTTTTATTTTATACACTTTATATATTTTATTCACCACGGTAACGCCAATATGTAATATGAGATTTTACGTTTCACATATAAGTTATATAAATTGTATAACGTGAGATGCCCGGAATCAGCTTGAGAATAATAAATAAGTAATAGCTAAATAAATAAGCAAACAGATCTGATTTATATGAGAAATGTGATTTACGAGAGCCATGAAATAGGGATCAGAAAACCTGAGCTCAATGGTTCCTGCGGTGAGTGCAATCCTCGATCTTTCTATAATAAAATAAATTTCGATCCCGTCCTCGTTCCTCATTGAAATTTCCGACACGTTTTTAGGAATGTAAAAAATATATAAAACTCGACGACATCGATTCCATAATACCCGCAGTACGCACATGTATAAAGTGATTACTTACTTAAATAAGTAAATATATATAGTATGATGTGTGTGTATGTGTGTGTGTGCGCGCGCGCGCGCGTGCGAACACAGAATCAAAACTTTGCTTGTTACTTTTATCGCTTGTTGTCTTGCATCGTAAAATACGTGCATATGTATGTTTATATACGTATGTATTAGCGAACTAACAGCTCGATGAATGACTCGAGTAGAAATCGTATACATGTTTTAGTTGTTTCCGTTGAAGTTGCTCTATGTAAAGAATTTCATTTATTGCTATAGAAAAATGTTTGGCAAAGAATTATTTGATTTATTTCGTTTTTTATTTCCGCTGTGTATCTTGGGTCATTTATGCTATTTCAACCAGCCCTGTCGATATTGAATGATACTATATACTGTTAGATATCAAAGAAGCAATAGTTCGTTTTTTTTATTTTTCATTTTGTTATTTTTAATTGCCATGTCTGTTAAAATATAAATCAATCAATTTCTGTGTTTGAAATGTTTAGTTTCAAAGTAAACAATATCCATATTACGTATGTACTTAAATAACAAACTTAAATAATAAACAATAAATTTGATTCAAATTTAATATTTTTTTATTTAAATTGTTTAACTCCATCGTTTTAATTAAGCATTATTAAAATCTTTATAAGATGTCTATAAGCATCAAGTTATTAAATTGCAATTTTAATTTGTGATGTTACTACTGTAGTTCAATCAGGTTTGCGTTTTAATATTGAAAAATCAATTCGGCGCGCAGCTTAAATGACTACATAAGTAGTATATAAATTCACAGTATTACTTAAACATTTAAGGTCCAGTTTGACCGTTAAAAACTTTTTTTGCCCTTCTTGTTTTAATTAAATTAATATATTGAGTAGTAGCAGTGGCAACTTATAGAAATGATTAAAAATTAACAATAAATTGAATATAATTTAATATTGATGATGAATTTAATAGTGCGATATTGCTATTGACATGTAAATTTTACATCCGAGGAAATAGATCTTTATATAACACAAGATTTTTATACACTGCACATTTTTGATATGACAAAATATTTATAATCTAAACCTTTATAAACATAAATAACTTAATTTAATGTAACGCTTTCTTTTTAAGTTAAAATTGCTTTGTAATTAAAAAAAATTTTAATAATGTCACCACTTACTTGTGTATTTTAAGAGTTAACCAATTTTTGAGCTTTTAGCATAGAAAGTATCAGCAATATTTGTCGGCTGCCACCTCATTAATACCGAACTTTTCGCCAAACCGAGAAGTTCGCGATCAGACTATTTAACTAAGAAGTAACTTGCATAAAATTATTGTTAAGACTCTGATGTCTCGTAGCATCTTTTATTTGGTCTGAGAGAGATGAAACGATGCTTTTTTTCAGGATATTGGAGACTAGTTTTGTATTATTGAATCTTTCTTCCGATAATAGAGAATCTTCTTGAACGTTATTTACACTAATAAAGATAAAAAATAAAATGTTCTTTATGTTCCGTCTAAAAAATGCAACCATGCTCGAGTGAAATTTTATTCAGAGAATATTCTTTAAAGTGAAGCCTTTTGGAAACTGACTGTTTAACAATTCCACCCACATAATCACAAGAACCTTTCTCATGTAATGTGATACCAAAAAAATTTCACTCAACTTTAATATTAAAATCTATACGAAAGAAATCATAACGTAGAGATTCTTTTTATACAAAAGAAATCATAACGTAGAGATAAAAACTTTTAAAAAATTTTTAACTCTCTTGAAGCACGTAGATAAGTAAGTGATGATATTATCAAATTAAAAAAAAAATTTTTTTTTAATTACGTATCAACCAAACTGAAATGGCATAGAATGACTGACTTTCCTGCGTATTGTTCAATCAAATAACATAAAAGAGATTAATATCTTAGAATAAGAACATTCTTTCATCGGAAAGCTATATGCGAAATATTCTTGAAAAATTAGACAATTAATAGATGTCCTATTCGCTTAATCTAGGTAATATTAGTACGATACATAAAGACATACATACATATAGCCAGGATCATAAGCTGATTTTATGGACGTAAAACGCTAGAAGATAAAAGGATCACGGAGCGTTTGCGTTTTCTTGTTTGTTGTCGGCAAAGGTATTTTTGTATGAATAATGCATCTTGCCTGTCGTATACGCGTGCCTTTATGTCAAACCGGAGATAAACCAGGATCAGCGCGAAATACTCCGTTTAATGCAACACGGCTTCCTATAGACAGTTGCCACAGGAATAGGGTAATCATATCTGAATCGCAAGATAAAAGTTACATATGTACACTTTTTTAAAACAGATAATTATCTGGGGAAGGAAGGAGTAATTATAATTTTGCACGGAAAGAACGGTTTTGAAGAAATATTAAAAAATTTTTAACTAGATATAAGTCTAAAAATAATTGGATCAAAATAATTATGTAAGATGTTCAAGCTGGTCGCTAGAATATCAAAACTTTTGCAGTATTGCTCATTATCTTATATAACTGTTTTGATACTCTAACAAAATCTTTTTCAGATCTGTATTTAGTTAAACTTTTAGATATTTTTGTAAAATTGATTTTTCCGTGTAGGATTTCTTATATTAATAAGAATTGTCAGTACAAATTATGTTCTAAAAATTTTATTTTATTAAATAAAGTTTCTAAAACATAATTTTTATTATTTCGCCATTTTGGATTTTAAAATTTGGAAATCTTGATCTTAGAATTCAATGATCAACAAGCCCCTTATAAAACATCAAAAGATATTCGAATTATTTATTTGGATGTACAGTATCGATTTTTCCATATTTTTTAAAAATTCAAATCAATTTTTAATAAAAAAAAAAAAAAACAATGTAACGGAAAAATCTGAAAAAATTTTGAAAAATCCTTTAGAATATCCTGAATGAGTGCCTAAATTGCCATTTTAGTATTGCTAATAGTTTAGTAGAAAATTCAATTTTTTTTAAGTACAAATTTTGATTATTTGTTTATAGTTATAGATAGTAATTATGCAAATAAAAACGTATATTGCTTATTTTTTTCTAACACTTATTCATGCTCTAAGGACTCTACGAAAATAAAAAAAGTGATACTTAACTCAAGAAATTCATTAAAATAATTAGAAACTGAGCGGAAAAAGATAGGTCTCTGAGAGACCCATCATGACGTAAAGGGTTAAAAGTACGGCTGGTAATTTTCTTCCCGCTGCGGAAGATTAAGAATGCGCTTGCATTCATGCGTGAAATTAATTATCACGAATCAAAACCGTTTCGCGTTTTAAGTACACAAAATCTTGCGATCTTCTTTTAGGAAATTTCCCGATCGTATTCGCAGGATCCGCCCGCACCGAGAGAAATAAATACCTAAAGACGCGAGGTAGGAATTGTCGAAAGTTTCAAAAACTTCTAGAATGAAGATAATAAATCCATGGGCGAAAAGTCTCTCTCTGCGTGAGATAGACTCGTAAGAAGACTGTGAAAACGGATTCTTGCTCTGAAAACCGGAGAGAAAGAGGTTACAGGAGGACGGAAAACACGAAGTGTCGACTTCGTTGGAAGCACGCTCCGTCTTTCGCTTAAAGGGTGTACGGTCTTCTGTTACAAGTACGTTGGTATTTGTTCAGGCTGCCTTACCAGGTCGGTCGACTGCTGTAATGCTAGCCACCGCCAAGTCTCACTCAGTCGCAAAGGACATGCGACACTTGATTTTACGGGGTCCCGAATTTAATTCTCTCTCTTTCTCTATCGCGTCTGACCTCCGAGACGAGCTTGTTCCGACATTTCACCCAAATCGAAGAATCGGAGAGACGACGAACAGCATCGTAAATTGTGTAACAAGTGCAACCGTAAATGCATGGAATCTTTGCTTTGCTATAAAGGAGATCTTCCTTTTTTTTCTTTCTTAACTCACTTGGAAACATTCGGGATTTCGTAAGTTTCAATCTAAGCTGATATACTTCAAAGTATTTTCCTCAGATTCTCTGGTTGAATACATCCAAGATTTCACATTTTATTTTACATAAGTAGATTTCATAACGTTTTCACAATATTTCCCAATTGAACGTGTCCCGGTTTCAATGTACCGCGCGACGTTTTCGACAGGACCTCTCTTGCTCGAAACGACGAGTGATGACGAAAGTTATGGTGATAAAACAATCTAATTCGCTCATTTCCTTCAAGCGGGACTGATTATAACAATTCCATTAAAGTTACTAAATCTTAGGAGGCTTATTACGATCGAGAGAAGTTGAGCAATGAGAAGTCAAGCGTCTGATGATCCCGATTATTGCCTGTCAAAACTTCTATCACAAATGAAATGAGGATTCTATACACTTCGCAAAATCAAAATCGTTGAACATGGATTTACTTTGGATTCTTCTTCGGTCGTTACATCCTTTCGCATTCCTTCCTTGCAACCGCAATTCCCACCTACGCGCAAATAAAAGAAGTTTCCTCGGGAGGAGAAAGAGAAGGAAAAGAAAAATTTTATCCCACTTCTCGCTCGTGATGCAATTACTAGATAGATGAAATCGATGTGATTACGACGCTTTTTGGGACCCGCTGTAATATCCCCTTCCTCTAAAAATTCATGTCGATTAAAGAGACGCCGCATGCACCTGAATTCGATATCGTTTTCAGAAATAAATGAGTTTCTCGTCAAGGTGCTCGGATAACGATACAATTCGATTTACACCGAATACCTGAGAAGCCAAGAGATTTTATTTCTATGGATGATATTTAATTGAAGTCGGATCCTGATTAAATTTACTACAGTCACGATGATATTGAAAGAGAAGCATAAATTAATTCATTATTATCCGATAAAAAAGTATTATGTTGTACAAAGCAAATGTTCTGGAATAAAATAGAAATTTGCATTTCTTAGTAAATTAAACATAAAATGCCGAGCACGTGACAGCAATTTTAAACTGGTATTACATTTAACTTACGACAAATTTTTCAAGCCCGTTAATTGACTATAGAATCTGAGAACCTCTCTATCCTGCAGCCAATTGACATGTTTGAAAAATTTATCATATGATAAATATAATATTATGATGTAAGAAGGCCAGATAAACCAATTTCAAGGATGCGCAGGCTGTGTTTCAAAATTGACTGCCAGTACTGAAAATCTATAGTGCAGTAACGTAAACTGTAGCATTTTCAGTGATGGCAATAAATTTGGAACATAGCCGTACCTAGTCATTTAAAATAATGATGATATTTGTAACCAATCAAAAATTGGCCTCAAATTTTATAAGCCAATACTAAATCCTCTATTAAAAATTTGCCACTCATCAGGCCTCAAGTTATATTCATAGCTGTTATTACGCACAATGTTACACCTGTTCTTTATATATATATATATATATATATATATATATATCATAATATTAGCCTTACACTTTAAATTACACATTTAAAGCGAGTTTGGGATTTTGCGAGCCATAACGTTTAATGCTGGGCAAAATAAGTTTAGATTTACATTGACTGACAACGAAAGGATCTCGCGTAGCAAGCTACTGTCTCGTGTAGCTCTTATTCCAAAAATATACCGAAAGATTGTAGAATTTTCCTAGCAGCTTAAAACGGCCGAACTCAGAATCGGAACGAAGTGAAAGTGAACCGAATACGAAACTCGATGTTTCAATATGTCTGTTATAACATTTATTTCTGTTCAACTAACTGATTCCCTATTGATTCCCGTTCTAACTTAAATATTCTATGCTGTCAGTTAGCTGTCAGTTCTTCACACGGGAAAAAAATTTAAGATTTTGCTAAATTATTTTCACTGAAAAAAAGATATTGAACAATTTATTTGTGAGATATAATGTTTATTTTATTGAAATAAATTCTTATTTAAATACGGCGAAATAAAATGTTATTCTTAGCAAATAAATTATCCATTTTATTCTTTTACAATTAATGAGATACGTTTCACAGAAATATTTCATTATTACAGTCTAATTTTTTTATAATTAATAAATATCGAAAGAAACGTCTCAAATAACATTTGCTTTTGAATGTTTTGGCTCTTTTTAATGTAAATAATTTTTAACTACATATAAGTTTGGAAATAATTTTGTTAAACTATTAAATTAATTATAATGTAAGACGTTCAAACTAGTTGCTGGAATCTCAAAACTGCCAACTTACAAGATTGCCGATTATATTTAAACGTCTTACATAATTATTTTACAGGTTTTTAAGATGCTTATTACTTCACTATTAAAGTAGATGATCGATTTAATTTAAAGGTGCCCTCCAACAAGCGACTTAATACAACACATGATCATCTTATCCTTAGTTAACATTAGCGAACAACAAGAGTATAATGACTGTGTCACACCGTGTCATGTGTGTCTCTTGTTGGAAGACACCTTATGATATTAATGAATATTAATTCTAAGCAGAATCGTAAGGTTTCTCATAACTTGTTTTCGTAAAACTTGTAAAAACTTGTGACTGATATTGTAAATATTGTAATTCTATGCGTATATATCGTAAGTCGTAAGACATACGATCATTCGTAAATATCTATGATTTCTCGTAAATTTTACGGTTAGCAAGCTGTCTGTAAAGATATTGCATAAAGTTATAAGTACTTGTAAGTTCTTATAAGTCTTGCGAGAACATGTTACCTATCTTATGATTTTACTTAGAATTGATTCATAATTTCAGCTTTAGTTTGCAATGGTGTTTCAAGTCCGACAAACTTTATCGGCGTACTTTATAAATCTGAAATTTAGTATTGTTAAGGATTAAGATCTGTTTTGATCGAAAATAAGACTATTTCTATTAATTGATAATTATTTTAATAGAAGAACAAAATTATTTTCAGATCCGTATCTAGCTAAATTTTTAACTTCAGCAAAGTTATTCTTTCTTGCGATCGTTAACTTTTTTCATAAAGCGGAAACATAAAAAGTGAAAATTTTTATCATTGAAGATAATAGAGAAATTTTTCACTTTTCACGTTTCTGCCCTACAGAAAAAAATTACAGAATCCCTACCCACATTGAGTTGTAACGAAGAAAGTGAATAGATCCAAACTGCGTTAGTTTCAGTAAGTAAACATAGTGGCAGTTTGAATGACTTAATTAATTCATCTTCGACTAATTTCGACCATTTCAATATTTATCTTAAGGAAACACGCTCTTGGGAAAGAAAGACGGGGAAGAATAGATGAACAAACAGCATCGCTTCTCATTCCTTCAAACAGTTCTATATAACGCCGTGTAACTTAATACGTGTAAAGTAAAGCGTACGGTGCCAATTTCCCTCTGGAAACTCGTTCTCCTTTTAACGCGCACTTCGTTCGGAGCTGCAATTCGCTTTGCAGCTTCCTTCGCGGATATATCTCGGAGCTCTCCCAGCTGCCATAGTAAAAAGGCAACACGCCTGAGTGCGCCGAAAGTTCGCGTAAGAACGGCTGAACCGTCCATTAACCGTGGTGCGGAACCGCCACGGTTCTAAACATTCGCAACACGTCTCGTTTCCGGCAACGTCCTCTTCTGGACCCACCCATCTTTTCTACCCCTCCCCCACGCGTTTCAATGGCTATTCTTCGCCGGAAGATCTACGTCGCTTTCGAAGGACGGCGTTTTGTGCGACGAATTGTCGTCCAGGTATTCATGCTCCATTCATTGCGCTATTCGTCAGCCTGGTCACATTTTTCCGTCTTACCGCCCCTTCCTCCCCTCGACGGGGGTTGCACTGACATTGCTTATCCCGACTGACGTCCTCGCGAATCTCGGAACTTAAAAGCGTGCACCGTCCGAGATTCGCGTGCAAGTCACGAGATTCATCCTCGTTTTCGCCGAATCGACAAAGGTCGTGCTCGCGTATCCTTTTCCTTCCGTTTTCTTCTTCCTGCTTCGGTTCTTTCCATTTCCGCGTGATGCGCTTAATTCTTTCATGCGAAAGAGCTTTTATCCACTCCAAATGATTTTATCCCATTTGTACAATTATCACTGGCGAAACAAGAATATAGACTGGCTAATTCTTACGTGTGCTTACCATATATAATTGTGTCTGTGGAAAAACATATTATGTTTTTTGTTTTAACGAATTTTTTTTCAGCTGCATCATAGTTTTGTCGATTTAGCGGTAAGCTATACTAGGAAAAATGTTGTTCTATTAAAATTTTGCTATAATGACAAAATATCTGGATAAAATGCAATTGAACAAAATTACTTGGTTGAAATATAATCAAAATATTTATTTATGAAAAATAAGGTGTTTAATTGTTAATATTCAATATAAATAAAAATATATAATTGATACCAATATAAGTAAATATTTTTTATTATTTACGAAGCAGAAAAATGTATTTCGTAAAAGCAAATAAATTTTTGTACATGTATAAAAGAAAATGTTTAGATGCTGTTAACAGAAGCTTCAGTAAATAGTTTTACTGAAAGTACTCAATTTTTTTTCCTATTGTAAAAAGCGCAAGCGGTTTATTTTCTTTTTCCCAGGAACGTTTTGAGAATTAAAAACTATAAAAAAAGCGCATGTATCAAATTGATCATGATATACGATTGAGTTTTTTTTTTTTGCCATTGGCGAGTTCTTATTTGTGTCATTTAGATAGAGAACAATCTGAAAATAAAAGGTCGAAACGTTTCTGTAGTTAATACCAGTTCCATTACGGCTGTCTAGACTTTTTTTATTCTCATGTATCCACCTGCGCACAGGTCGTTCTGACCAAAGGTGGATACATGCTGATCCGCCGAGCAACAACAAACGCGAAATAGAATTTATTTAAAACTTTCTTTGATGTACAATTCATGAGTTGGACCGAATGAGAATACGAATCAAGCGTTAACGAACGTTTCGTTTCGCTGCAGCATTTGTATTTTCTAAATGTTAAAGTGCGAAAATGCACTTTCGCGCTCGATTCACTGTAATATTGTTTTTATAATAAAATCCGACGTACATATATACAATATTAAGATATCTTTTGAAACCGTAATGTGAATACACAACAAATAGGAAATAAAGATCCTAAACGGTCAAGCTGTATCTTCAATGCTTAAATAATTCGATGTGATTTACATAGGTACTCATATTTAATCCTACAAACTGCACGCTAAATTTAATTTTTTATCTTGACATATAATCTTATATAATAAAACTAGAGTAGTAATATTAAAATTAAATTAGCAGACAATTTAATTGATGCTCTCTCTCTCTCTCTCTCTCTCTCTCTCTCTCTCTCATATAGGCATCTTATAGAGATCTTAATAATCTGATGCTGAAAAGTATTTTAAATAAATCTGTAAATAGTTTTATTGCGAAAAGTATTGCCTTAACCGGGATTCAAACTCAGATCTACTACTATATAATTTACCATTCTTTTAAATAATTATCTTAATTAATTAATTCAGTAAATGCACTTATACGTGAGATTTTCTCGATTTCCTAATTACATTTTTGTAATTGCTCTTAAATGAAAACATTGACAATATAAAAACAATTATTTTGCTTCAAATATTTAAAACTTTAAGTAAATACAGATCTAAAAGTAATTTTGTTGTAGCAAATAATTATGTAAAAAATTCAAGCAACAAGTTTTGAAATTCTAACATTCAATTTGGAAGTCCTACATAATTCCTAATAATTATTTTCAGATCTGTATCTATAGCTAAATTTTTAATTACATAAGCAAAACTGTTCTTTGCTGATTTTTACAATGAAATAAATTCTTGTTCTTTAATCAGATGGGTCACTTTAATCTTTTTATATTAAATATTTATTATATTAAATATAGTAACATTTCTTCTTATATCTACTTTTTTATATAAAAAAATTGAATCTGAAAATAAGAAAAATTGAACCTTGAACAGAACGCTTTCGCCTCGGCTTTCACGCAAGAACAGTGTTAGTTAAATCGAGTTCTGAGCAATGTATTTAGGATTGCGCATGGAGTCAGTAGCTGAAGACGGCAGATGCATCCGAGAAGAACTGACAGAGATGGAGAAGAAATCCACCTGGGCGAGTCGGGTAACCGCCGCGTGTTGGAAGGAAGTATGTCAAACTGTTACGCCACAATACATCCTAATGACGCCAGCTTCGCGGAGGATTTCTGCCAAAGCATCTCTCTTTGCTCGACCATTCTTTTGGATTGTCTACTGCTGTCTGTCTGAGCCACTTCTCTGTCGCTTGTCTGGTTACCCAGGCGAATTCTAGCCGCGATGGTGTTATTTTTCAATGTTTTCTCGAGGATGCCGAGGTTTCTGTTGCATTTTTGCCTTTTCTGATTACATAACGCCCTCGAGGTATTTATGTAAGAATTGAAGGATTCGCGCGTAATTTTGGCGCAAACTTGTTGGTTAAAAGCGATACACGAATGGGTAATAATCGGATAAATATTTCGATAAATTAGCGATCAAATATCATGAAAGTAAATAAGGTAAATGTCAATAACTGATGTGCGCAGTGATTGAAAAATCAATATGTTCGTAATTTAAATGTTTTGTATCAAGATGAGTAATAAAAATATATTTTTAATCACAAATTATTGTGAAAAAATTATTCATTTCTAATTTCATAAAGACAATCAGACTTTTAAAATATTGTAAAGACTATAATATTTGCCTGAATATGTACTGTTTTTTACAGTTGTAAGAAACTGTAAATTAAATTTAAAAAATTTATTTTATTAGGAGTTTACAGTTACCGGTACAATCGATATGATATATTAATGAAATTATTATAAAATTTCACTTAAGTGTTCTATTTGAAATTGATATAATAATATTTTTCAATCATCGACAAAACAAAGTTTTATTTGTAGATATTAATTTCTTTTGTAATACATACTAATTAATAACCAATAATAATGGAATTGATTATACTTTGTTATAGTCATTAGAACATTTACCTTATTAATTTTTCTAGATTGATTTCATAGAATGCTGACGTTTTGTATAGTCAATAGAATTTATTTTATTTAAATTTAATTTAAATTTACTTCATTTAAATTTTTATCTAAATGAAAATTTGATGAAGACATAATATGTGCGATTAATATGAATGTGCTCGAGTTCCGCTTCGTTTCTGAAGCAATTCTTACTTATTTAACGTAACGATTATATTTGAAACGACTGACATTTTCAGTCACATTTTCAGACAGAGAAACACAGGAAATGACATGAGGAGAGGGAGCGTTTCTTTCTAGCGAAATAAAACTGCGAGTATAAATATAAATGAGTCCTCGGGCACAACGACTTATTGTCCTTGTTGCGCTATCTCGGTCTTCGCAAGTCCGTACTATCAGATTTATTTTCAGACAGTCTAATTGCCCTTCATTAAATTCGCTCCTATTCCAGCCAGTTCCCATCCGCTTCCGTTGTCCGTCATTTCTAAAAGCTATTGTGCGGAATTTCTTTTTTATTATTAAATTTGTTTCGCTCCTGCATGAGCTCCTTATTGTTCAAGGTGGTCTTCTGGCTGTTTCAAAACACCGGAGTTTCTGCACTGTCTTACTTTAACGCGTTCAGATACTGCTCGTCGTATTGTGACTACGTCGTTTCCCCTTATCTTCACGAATTATGTAAATCACTCGGGGTTTTCCACTTTTTATCTTAGGCGTACGCATACCCATTATTATGTCTACGGTGGAATATCTGGAAATTTAAATTCGCTTTAGTGACAATTTGATGACAGAATTATCTCGACATTTTGCAACTTTACAGTGACGGGATTGGAGAATCGAGTCTTTCTTCTCTAATTTGTCTTTATTTTATTTGTATAAAGAATATATTATTCTATTGAACTGTGAAAAAATTTCGTGTAAGAATAGTTTTAATGAATAATTTTGGAACCTACTATTATAAAGGTGTACATTTACACACGTAAGTGAAGTTACAATTTATATAAATAAAATTATTTTTAATTAAATAAGAGAAATTCCTACATTCGGTCAAAGCGGATCTTAGTGCTCAAATATTTCTATGTGAATTTATATACATACCTGATTCTGCAAATTGCGCATCGAAATCTTTTAAAACACATTCATGAGCAGAAAAAATAACAATATCATTATTAAATTGACGAGCAATTTAATTATTTTTGGTGCTAATAAGCATCTTTAAAAGAACATTGATAATATTAGAAGTTAATAAAAATTTTTAATCTGAAAATAATTTTATTGTGAAAAATATTGCCTTAGTCAAAATTATTTTTCTTTATAGTAATCAAATATTATATTCCTATTGCAATTCTCCGTCTAACATAAAGATATATTTGCACAATTAGAAGTGAAAGTACTAATTTGTGTAAAAATAATTTTATACATTTCTACTATAAATTGTGTAATTTTTACACATTCATTTTTTATGTAATTTTTATACTTTTTACAGTGCAGCCAGTTCAAGCTCTTTGATCTTTTTTTTTGTGATAAAACATTTTTTCGTAACAAAAGTTTTCAGAAAATTCCTTATTCTCTCTCATTGCTGTTTTATTTAATTAATTCTGTTACAAATAAGACGCACTAAAAATTTGTTACAATTCATTAATTTATCAAACCTTTCAAGATTTTCCCTTTTTCAGTATCTTTAAAAATGCCACGACAATTGTCGACTATAAAATGCTTCGAAATGCGACTGTTTGCAAATCGCTTCGTATTCCACGTTTGTATAAAATTTACAGTGCGCAATAACGGAACAATGAAGTTCTTCCGCTTCTTTAAACTGCATAGTTCGCTAAAGTGTTTAACGATCGGGGCATTAAGGCCAAACGTGACGTATTGTAGTCACCAAGTCGATATTTTAATCTTCGCGACCCGACTATCACCGTTACACCGTTACTACCGCACGTTGGATCGTACCTCGCGTCTAGAATAAAAGACGCGTGATAGAGGGTAAGCGAAGGAAAGAGGAAGTACGGGAAAACGTGTAAAGGGTGGAAAACAAGCGACCGAAATGGAAGAGCGACTCGATGGGGGTTGTAAAAAGGGTGTGGGACGACTCTCAGCCGCAACCTGTCGAAGGGTATCACGGATAGATAGCAAGATTTATAGTATGAAAAGAGAGAAAAGGAAAATTCCCACGTGAGAGGCAAGATTATATTGCATAATAATACCGAAAGCTCTCGAGACCTCGTAAAATCTAATATCCAAACGGTGTTGTCTGCGATCTGGATGAAATTTATCTTGTATCGCGTTCGCGATATTTGCAGGATGCCCTTTTATATAAGCACGATACCTGCCGGCGCAATGATTTAACCATTTCTGGGAAGAACCACCGAAATTTTGAACAAAAAATAGATTGAAACAATTCAAGCAACAAAGGGATCGAGCGCAAGATAAAAGCGAGGATGAACGTATGCATGGCACGTAACGGCTCAAAAATCCACAACAACAATTTCCCCCTAGGCAACAAAAGAGGCAAACAATGTACTAACAGGGAATGCTGCGCGGTGTGGCCTCGGCAGAATAAAAGAAGCGAGAAAAACGAGTAGAGGTCCGGCAAACAAATGCGAGAGCAAAAACAAATAATGGCAATCGAGTGTATCCGTTGCAGGCAATATCGAACTGGAAGGTGGCAAAAGAGTCGTTGAAGATTCACTGGTTTCATAACGTTTGACCACCGTCGAACCACAGGACAACGTCGGCGAAAAACGTCGAGAAAAACGTTGCGACTAACGCATAAGCGTTCTCTCTTTTTTTTTTAAAATATACGTAGCACTGAGAGAACACATAACGTACATATGTACATCTTTCCAGGATTTCCACATATTCGTGATATGAATGCTAGCGATCGCTGTTCGCAGTTTTAGAAGCTATAATTCAAGTTTAAAAATATCGTGAATCATCGCGGGAACACACGTAATGCTGATGTTTTTTAACGAAGACTTCGAAACTTGATGCAGGTTTCTGAACCAGGCCCAAAAAACAAGGGGGAGGGGAAAAAACGAAAAATGAAACGTATCTCTGGAGAATCAGATGCCCACGTCATGTAGGATCGCTGCGCGAGCAGTTTCACATTGACCTTTACTTCCGGGGAAGAAAAACACAAGAGATTCCTTAGTTCGCATTAGCATGCTAATGAACAGTAATCGCGTAAGGTTCTTCGTCTCTTATCGGACAGGCAACGTTACGAGCGGTTAAGGGGTAGGGGGTGATTTATTTTCATGTAATCCTCCGGTGTACGCCCAGGATGGACTGACATCCATGTGAAAAAGCCATGCGTTACAACCCCCTAATATCAGGACGCTCATTTCTGGAACCATAAATCCGTACGGATGTTTCGTCCGAATGTATACGATGCGTGGCAGCTGGTACACCGAAAACGCATATTATTTGATAAGCGAAATCCCGACGTCAATGACATGATGGACATAATCGATTATTTAAAAAAATGATTTTTATTAAATAGACGTGATTTTAACTCTTTATTACACAAATTGTTCTATTGGGCGTAAATTCTATTGCTAAATTTTATGGAAATTATTATATGGAAATTTTTGGGATTGCGGATTGGGATTACAAATCTGAAATCAAAATTTAAAAAGTCAAAATGGCGGGTTTAATATGGCAGTCAAATCGGTGGAAAAAACTTTGGTTTATATTTATGTTTAAAATTTTATATGTAAGAATATTAAAAATATATAAAGAATATTAAGAATTTAAAGAATTGAGAATTTATATTTCACACTAATATCAGAATTCACCATGTCTTGATAATAATTTTATCCGCCATTTCGGATCTACCATTTAAAATTTGCCAATTATAAATGCAGATTTGAAATCTTATACGTCCCTGCTGTCGACCCTCAAGATTAAAAAATAACTGATTAATCGTTTGAGAGAGAGAGAGAGAGAGAGAGAGGAGAGAGAGAGAGAGAGAGAAATAATCGATTATTAATTAATTATATCCATCATTAATCAATGTTTATTATTTTCTTAGTCGCGGGGCAAATATCGATTTGCGTCGTAAAGTGTTTACGACAATCAAATTAGAGAATATGCACTAGGCATCGAGAATATACATAGGACACTTTATTAAAACGCTGATAATTATAACTTTAATTAAATTATCCAACAATTGCAATTGTAATTGTAATTAACTATTTCCGATGATTGTATTGACGACGGCTATTTCTGCAAATGCTCAGTCCTAGAACAGTGTAAATAGACCACAATATTGATCGATCGGAATGATCAGATTGGTCCGCTGGACTAAACAATTTAGTAATTACTGTAACAATCGTCCAATTGCAATTTTCTACGGTCGAATCCAGTCCATCGGCGTATTATGTCTGTTCTACAATAAGATCGTAAGTCATAAGAAATTGATCAATCATAGTCGATTATTTTTCTTATATTCGGATATGATTGGATAATTTCTTACGGCTTACGGCTTGCGATTCTATTGTGGAATAGGTATTGAAGAGCCGTGATGATAGAGATCGTGACGACGGCAAGATGTCACTTAGAGCGATTCTCCTCGGCGACAGCATTTCTTTCCAAGCTTCTATTTCCCATTTCCTCGGAGGCGCAGCACTTTCCCTTCTGACTTTTGTCGGAAACGGAGTTACTCCGGTGATTTCCACCGAGGAAAAGTGACAAATATCTGCCTATCTGCCGAGTTTCCGCGCTGCGAAAATATATCTTGGCATGGCACTTAGCTCGTTTCATCGCAATACATAAGTACAGACATAAAGATATCGCGCGTGTAATTAGTACTTCGAGTGATTTATAGAGCGTTGATTTTCTGTACGAGATAATAACTGTAATTGCGCGTTACGAAGTCCAAGTTACACGAGAAACGATAGAAATCGATTTTAAATATTTAATGCTTGTATACACATTTTCTCTCAGACTTTGTATGTTTTAGAGAATTTTATTTTTAATATATTTTATGTTTATATATATAATACAAGCCGGAAGAATGAGTGATTACTTCTGACAGAATAAGCTAAAATTATATAAATTATATAACAATATAATTTACAGACAATAAATTTTCCGAGAAAATCAAATTTGAAAATTAAAACATAGAAGATATTTTATTTTCATTTAAGTTTGCGTAATAATCTTTAAAGATTTTCGAATATGGCTCAAATCACACACACAACACAACACACACACACACAACACACACACAAAATATGAAATGTTTATCAAAATATATAACATTTAACGCTTAAAGAAATTATAGTTTAACACAAAATATTGTGATGTTACAATTGATAACATATTTTATGTAAAAAAATGTTTTTAAGTAAATTAATTAAGTAAGAAGAGGGCCAATATATGATCAAGGCTAAATCTTGGTGCTTAACAACATTTATAGGTAAATTTTATACATACATCTTTTAATAATACAAATTGCGCGCTGGTTACTGTCGGAATCGAAACACAATTATAAACTGAAGTTGAAATAATGAGATATCATAAATTAAATTGGTCATAAATTTAATAACGACGCTGATAAGTATCTTAAAAAACATTTAAAAGAACTTATTACGAAAAATACTATTATTCATTAAATCCTTTTTAGCATTTTAAGAAGCTTCATTAGTTACAGATAAAATTCGAGAGAAAGATGTATTTAGTTATATAGAACTATTTTATAGAACTATTTTATAGATATATTTAGAATTTATATATCATTCCTTTATTTCAAAAGTGACACACCTCAGAAAATGTAACTTTCGTGTCATTATTACAATGTCTTAGCGCTGAGACACTACCATGTCTCCAGATGAATAAATTAGATACAAAGATTATATACGCTATTCGTTACCAAGAATAAACTAAGTTAACTTTACGATTCATCAAACACTTATTGTTCTATAAGATTTTTTTAAAAATTATAATACCTTCTACAAGAGTGACACATTTTGGGTCGTATCGTTTTTGTAACTCAAATGGAGAATGCAATGTAAAATGAGAATAAAATGTAAAATGAAAAATTGAAAATGTAATATAAATTATTGAATCATGTACCAAATATTAAAAATTTAATAATGATAAATTTAATTTAAACCGCTATATGAATACATTAAATAAGTAAGGAAAGAGCTAATACGGTTAAGACCAGATCTTGGTGCCTAATAACATTTGTATCGTTTCCTCACTTTAAAAATTATTGCAACTAAAAAAATTTAATTTTTCAAAAAAGGAAAACTGTTTTTCAATTTAACAGAAAATTATTGACTATATATATATATATATACTTATATAATTATTAAATAATATCGGCAAAAAAATATTTTTAGAAACATAATTAAATATAATTTAAATTGTTATTTTTGTTTCGCAGTCCTTGAAAAACTACTATTTTTCAGTTGCGATAATTTTAATATTCTATAAAATTATGACAAATTTGAACTAATTCATCAAAAGTAATATAACTCAAAGTACCACTAACAGTTTATATTTGCCTTAATCAGCTAAAATAATCTTAAATAAGAGAACATTTAGAGTTTAGTGATTGAAGTTTAAAGAAGAAATTATTTTATTTTGAATTTTTAGTCACTTTAACTGATTAAGCAGATATAAACTGTTGGTGATACCTCGAATTATATTATTTTTGATGAATTATTTCAGAATTGTTATAATTTTATAGGATATCCAAATTGTCACAACTGAAAAAGGTAGTTTTTTTAAGAGTTGTAAGACAAAAACAATTTAAATTATATTTAATTATGTTTCTAAGAATATATTCTTTTTATCGATACTGTTTGAATAGTCAATAATTTTCTGTTAAAATGAAAAAGTTTTCCCTTTTCTAAAAAATTAAATTTTTGTTAGTTGCAGTAATTTTTAAAATGAGGGAACGATATATAAATATTATTAAGCACCAAGATCTGGCCTTAATCGTATTGGCCCTTTCTTTACTTATTTAATGTGTTTATATAGCTGTTTAAATTAATATATTATTATTCAATTTTTAGTATTTTGTACATGATTCAATAATTTATATTACATTTTTTATTTTTCATTTTACATTTTGTTCATATCTAATTATCATCATGTTAAAATAGCATGCAATATGAAGTTTGTGCATACTTCTAAATATAAAAAAGAAGAGAGAAGAATTTTTTAATTTTTAAAGTCAATTTAAAAAAAATAAAACTTTGAATGAAAAATTTTGTTATATAATCTCGATTTGTTTTTTCAATCTTTCTTCCCTTTTTTTCTTTTTTGATTATTATGATTGGTGATCCTGTATACATTTGAATATCAAAATACGAAAAAAAAAATCAAATTTTATACAATCGTGCAACTTATGAAAAGTACACGCACCGCGAAATTAATCTTATCGGAATACATGAAAAACAGCAGTTCGATATTCAAGGTAAGCCTCTTTGATGAGGAATTCGAATTCGTGGACGGACAAAAGACACGCCATTCGACAGACATCGGACGGAGGAGATTGCAAACGGAGTTCGGCAACGTATTTCTAAGCCCGCCACTGTAGTTGCAATAACTACTCATTAGTGTAACCAAATTGAATCAAGCTGAGTGAAACAAGCTGGCGATGCTCGCGCGAGTGAGTCAGTAGTAACAATATTGTTTGCATTGGTAGACGTCTCTGCATTGTCTCCCACTGTTAAACGTCAAACTGCTCTTTCATAATCCTCTACGATCGCGAGTGTGACGAGAGCGGGAGGCAAAGATCCTTACGAATGATCCTTTTCTTGGAGTATGACGTTTTCCACGATGCTTCACTCGTTATCTCAATAGAATGTCATCGAACAAAATACTGTTGTAGGTAGCAATATAATTGATTGTATTGCTGTTGGACACGCAAATGTTTCTCAGAAAACAATTCCTTGATTCAAGTATCAATTCCAGTTCTATTTCGGGAAAGATCTGGATAATTCGATTTTGCGTCTGTTCGCTTCGATTCCGATTTACAAATTGTGCTAGTCGATTTACCGCTGTGTGCAATAAATAATAAGGTAGAATAATTGTTTCCTTGTCAGCTACTTTGTCTCTGTTTCGCTTCGACTTCCTTCCCTGGGAAAATTAATGTTCATCAAAACGTTTCTACTTACTAATTAACGGAAACAAAAGCGAAATGTCTTTGTAAACGAAAGAGGGCGAGCTTCGAAGAGGGATAACTTTTCTGAGAAAAAAAAATATTTACTTTTTTGCTCCCCTAGGAGTCATTATGTGATCGTAGGAGAAATCCAGCGATGGAGAGAGAAATGAAATAACAAACTTGGCATTGATTTTTCTCGTTGCGTTTAGTGATTATTTTGATTATATATCTTGAAGAAATCGTCAATAGAAATTACTGATGATGCGACCAAAGTTTTGTGTCATTTATCATTTCCGATTTTTTTTACATCTTTATTCAAAGCGCATACAAAGAAATTATTGTAATTATCATAATTTAATTATAATTTATAGTTATTTTCTGTGCCAACTATATATTTTTTTATAGAACTAATAATTAATAATTAAATGTAATTATTATAAGTACCATTGTAGCATATATATGTATATACATATATATTTATGTATAATAACTATAAAAATAGAACTCCTAACCATAATTATTTTATTCGGTTTTATATATATATATATATATATAATAGACAAAAATATCAAGACTTTTCTCTCAGTGCAGAGATTTGCTCTGCCATGGATTTAATTGGATTTTTCTGTTTGCTTGTTGTATACAGGTGTTTGACAAACATAATCGTGGGTATATCACTGCGTCGGATCTTAGAGCGGTGCTGCAATGTCTGGGAGAGGATCTTTCCGAGGAAGAGAGTAAGTCTTAGATATTTAACGCATTCCTCGATAGTCCATTACGATGAATGTGACACGATTACGCGGATATAACATGCGTTGGCGTTCCCTCTGTCTTTTTCTTTCGTTCCCTTTCTGTCTCTCTCTCTCTCTCTCTCTCTCTCTCTCTCTCTCTCTCTCTCTCTCAACTTTCGATAAGAGAAACTTTAACCATAAAAGCTAAAGTAGGCCATTTCCATCTAAATTGGCATACCTAAGGCCAATTGATTCTCGGGAAGCGTAACTTCATAGCAGAGCTCGGCATTATACGGATAAATTTCTATTTAACGCGAAAAGTTTTATTTTTAACTGTCTTTTCACGCAATAAATGTGAACAGAATTTTATTTGTTAATCATGTGTTGTTAATTGATATTGTATATCGTAATTGCGCACAAATAAACTATAAGTGCAGTTCCAAAATTTTATAAAAACATTAATTATTATAATATCTACTATTTCGAGATAATATCATTAATATCTACTATCTCGAAATAAACGAGCTAATTTAGTAGTACTTTATAAAATTAAAATTGATAGCTGATTCGAGCTCATTGTTGAAAACTAATCAGATTTACCTAGTTAAGCTAAATGATGCTCTGTATATACTGTTTCTGTAAAAATATTTTAAAGATTTTTCTAACTGTAATCGCATTATTTTATGCAGTCTATTTCAGATAGAGAAATTTATTTGTGTACTGTGTACAAACAGTTTTTTTCTTGTATAAAGAACATTAAGGTTTTTTCTTGCCTGAAATATATCACATTATTTTTAAGAAAGGAGAAAATATCTTTCATATTATGAGTATCATAATTTTTGCCCTGAATTATTATTTGCGCGTGTCCGCCCTTTGTTATTTCACAAAGACTTAAATTTCCTAATTCCACGTTGTTGACACATACTCATCACAAATCTAGACCATGCGTCTTTAGCCGTGCCATCCCACGATTCTATTTCTCACCGCAAAAACGTCAGCACATTGCCCGCATTCGTGCCAATCGAGTGTTTGCGCAAATAAAGCAAGCAACGGCTGAATCATCCGTGCTATCATAAACCCCATATCTAGACACACCTGTCACTAATACCGATTATTCCACAGTTATTATCCTAAGATTGTCGATCTTGTTAAAAACATAACAGCTATTAGCTAAGCATCAATTAACGAATAATAAATTAATAATTTCCATAAATTTTGCAAAGAGATCGTATTTTCCAAAATTAATAGCAAATCTGTAGAATCAATTAAAGCCGAATTTATTTTAACTTAGAACCTAAGTAACATCAATATCAATATCAATATCAAGGATCATCAATATAACGTCTGTGTCAATAAATGTCTTAAATCACAAAAGACGTCAAGAAGGAGCCCTCTCAAATTATAATGCGATACAGAAAAATAAATTGTATCTTAGTTTATATTATGTATTGTATAAGATGATGTATGTTTCTCGTCATGACATATGTAATCTTACACAATGTAATCTTACGTAATGTAAGCTAAGATACAATTTATTTTTCTGTGGAATAAATAACTATAATGAATAAATAACATTGTTAATTAATATTTGTCTTACTTAAACAATAAGCACTTGCAATCTTCGTAGATTAATTCATTGGCGATAAATTGTTTAAACATTGGCATGCATTGGAGATAAACTGCGTCAATATTGCGCCAATAAATTGCAAGTAAATAAATATATATACTTATTTATTTGCAATTATTGATTATTTAATAAAGATAGTAATTGATAACTTTATCCATTATTTATTCATTAAATATAAATTAAAAATGACGATTAAATGATGATAATATTATACATCATCACGAATATTACATTTATTTTACAACTAACATAAAATAACGAAAAATGACCTTAAATCATTATAATGATAGCATTTTACTACTTGGAGAATAACCACCTGAAGTCATTTTTATATCTTAGCAGCAAAGAAATAAAGTTCCATATCTGTTATTTTATTTCTCCTAACATTTCTTAGAAAATATCAACTAAATCAGTATAATGATCTCAAATACTAATGAAATTGTAGAACAATCAATAACATACAATAGTAGTTAATAATAGTAACTTTGAATTGGAGTATTGATCGTTTATGCAATAAAAAATTAGATAACTATTTCCGAGTTAATTGAGGACAAATTTGCTTTAACAGAGTTTGTGTTATTGCAAACTACATGATTCTCCGAAATGCATTTGCAAATTTGCGTTTATTAACGCAATTTACAACCAAATCCGTTGCAAATCATGACATGTATCTCAGACGCCAGGTATTAATCGCGATGTTACAGTCGCGCTGACCGCTTCGCAGATTTGCGGATCGCAATAATGTACAGTATCTCGTGTTTGTCACGTTGCTTCCTGAGCGGCCCGAACGTCAATGCTTTGCATTCGACATTTGAAGAATGACGTTTTGATCGGTCGGATACGTGCGTGGGTTCCTGCAAGTACGCCAATGTTAGTAAACGGTTAAAGTTAGTGACCCACAGAATAATAAATAGATAAAAAAGTAAGCAGTAAGCAAATCAACATTTTTTTTATTTGTTTATTGTTTATGTTACACTGTTAATTTTAACTTAAACTTCCAGCACCACCCCGAAATTTTCGATCACAGTTTATGGGCTGTTGAGCGAAACAGCATATATTTTTTATGATTCGAACTAAAAATCTGAAACAATTTTTGTACATTTATGAAACCTTTAATAATAAGTTTTTACTATAATAAAAACTGGGTTATATTTTATTTATTTTTACATATTGAAATTTGAATACAAATTTTGAAAAAAAGTGATAAAAGGCACAGAATGGTACTACAAGATTAAAAACGTAATCCACGTAGTGGACTCTGAGACGTACAAAAATATTAAAATTTTTCTACAAAAAGATTGTTAATTTTAACATTTTTGCATGTCTCAGAAAGTCCACTAAATCTTTAAGTTAAAATTAACATTTTATTTTTAACAGTATATTATCTTACGTTCACTATTATGATTGGCTGATTCGTTTACTGCAGAGCTGTCCAAGGTCGGTGTTTTTTGGCTTGAAATCGAAATGTGTCGGTATTCAGATCTATTACCGTTCCTACTCTATTGCTGTTTTGTCGTAGCGTGCGTCTCTCGGTCTCAGGGACGACACTAATTTAAAATCGTTAAAAGTTTTTGATCTGTGTCTTTCATTATGTTCAAATTATTCTGTTATTCATATTTTTATAGTTAAATATATTATGAATAATAGTATCTTATAATATTAGTAATATAATACTTTTAAACATAGTGAAAGACACAGGTCAATAACTTTTAATGATTTCAGCCTAGTGTCGTCCATGAGACTGAGCATCACTCTCTATGACAGAATGACAATGAAGTAAGAAATAGGCACGTAATGGTGAATACTGACATATTTCAATTTCAAGTAAAAAAATGCCGGCCTTAGACAGCTCTGGTTTACTGCTTATGTATGTCTTATTGCTTTAAGTCTTTTTATGTGCCATTGGCTGCCTTTTGTTCTCCTCTGTGCTCTGGGTTTTAAAATATAATCAGACTACCACGGCTGCTCCAGGAAATGCAAACATAAAGAATTTCGCGTTACGCGTTTGTTTTCTCTAGTAGACTCTTTCGGGTTTACGATCTTAATTATCGCGCTGCGTTTGTATTTTTTTCTTAATAATAAGCGCGGAAAAGCGCGTTTAAAGAAGCATTTAGAGAAATAATTGTTTCCCAAGAAGGGAAATATGCTTTGCTCGTGCACGATGTAATTACATTCGGTTAATTACGCTCTAATAAAAGGAAGCAGAGGACATGGAAAACGTGATCAACGAGGTTAGTAATTCAAATATGATTTGATCGTTATCGCGTTGAAAAAGTCTTGATGTTAATGGTCAGTTGAAACGCTAGTTCTTGCGCATCCGCCAAGCGTTAATTCATTGCTAGATACGAAGGAAGAAGTAATTTCAGAGTGCGCCGAGAGAGAGAGAGAGAGAGAGAGAGAGAGAGAGAGAGAGAAAGAGAGAGAGAAAGAGAGTCAGCGAAACGTATACATCGAGAAACTCGGTTTGATTTGATAACTTCGATTGATTTGATAACTTCGATTGATTTGATAATCTCGCACAAACGGATAATCGACATAGGTTTCTTGTTTGGCCGCAATCAGTTTAGACTAAATCGCGCAATGTTCAAGATGTACAATTGTCTCACAATTGGCGGTACTACAATTTATGAAATACGCTATGACCATTGCTATAATATTGTGAATTTTTGTCGAATGAATAGCTTAAATTTTAAATGATGTCAAAATCTATTCCAGTCGAACTGTGTTTCTTTGTACAGAGTCAATAACTTTTTTTTAAATCTATCATAAAACCTGAGGAGTAGCTTGAAGAAATAACACTGATTTATAAAATTTCTGTTTCTCAACAACTGAATAATGAATCTTATATATTGGATTGGAACATAAATTCGTAGCGCTTTATTATATTTACATGTTTTTTTTTTAATCGCGGTACGATGAATTTTTAACGGAATTATGAGCAATCAAAGTCGAAATGCTTCTTTTATTTAATCTGATAACTCAATAACAAAATTTTAGGAACATTTAAAAAAAATTATTTTATAGGGAAAACTTCAATCTTTCGTGTTGGAAAGTCGAAAATTTTTGCATGTTTTTTTAAGCACGTGAAAGGTGCAAAACGAGAAGAAAATTGCCCATTTTTTTATCCAGCTCGTAATATTATATATATGTAAAAATTTTCAAACTCATAAAAACTCAAAAGATATAGTAACCTTTTGAAAGAATATATTTTAAGCTTTAAAGTGATTTTTTAGTAAAATGCCGAAAATTTGGAATGTCTCACTAGAGTCCACCCAAAATTACAAAAATATTTGCATAATTGGATAATATATTAAAACTACATATATGTATGTTAATAAAATATGGTACGAAACATAGTAAATCTCTCTCTCTCAAAAACTGTATCTTCACCAAACGAAAACAGGATAAAGTTATGTTTCCTTTTCGAGGTTAAAATTATATGCAAGTTTGTGTATGTAAATATCTCTCCAAAATGGACATTGGCTATTATTTTTGTGACCATTGCAATTGTAATTTTTTGAACTAATATAATCTTATTTTTTAGAGAAATCTATAGTAATATTTGTGTGCAATTAGTCAAAGAAACGTTTCCGATCCTTATCTGTTACTAAGTTATATGTTAAAAGTTACATCTCTTCAACATTTTTTCTCTCATTTCATCGTTAACTTACCTTAGAATTTTGCACACGTCACGTTCACTAATTCAATTTCATTATATAAAGAAATTAAACATTTCTATGGTAACTCGATTTACTAAAGAACCGCCTTAAAATTCTTTTTTAAATTTAAATTTCGTTCATTTTCAATAAAGTTATTTAAATTTTAAAGTTCGTAGCGCAACGAACTTTTCTTCCAATGCAATATTTTTAACTGCTAAAAAAGAACGTAAGATTACAAAAATTCTATCACCCTAAAGAGTTTGAGAAATCAAGAAATTATCTTTATTGTTTAAAAAAACTACAAAATTTAAATTATGTATAACTTTTTTCTTTTACTTTACGGAGTGAAATACATAAAAATCATCTGGTGTTGAGAAACAAAAATCTTGTAAATCAGTGTAATTGCTTGTTACTAAATATATTGCTAATAAATTTTATTATTTTAATATATAACTTAAAATTGTAACATAAACATGAATTGTACATAAACAATAAAATAAACCTTAAATCATAAATTATTTTTATATTTATTATTAAAAAATTTAAATTTCTTATAATTATACTATATATTATGAATTTACGTTATTACATACGAAATTCGAAGCAAAATTACTAAAAAATTAAGGATGATGATCTTTTTTAAAAGATATATCCATTTTCAGTGTAAGAAGATCTATAAAAAACTGAAAAAATACCTTTTATTGTTAAAGAACAAAAATATTGATCAAAATTTGTTGTTCAATCGGTTATCTATTAGATTGAAATGAAATATCAACAATTGAGAAAACTAAAATATTACGTTTGTTTCAAGATGTTTGATACATGTTAATTTCGGATTTAAAAAGAAATAAAAAATTCTAAAAGTTATTATGTTATCTATTAGTCGGCACGCGTATAAGAATAGGGAATCGACGATTTCTAATAGAAATTAAAATAAGAAGAGGTATGAGCCAAAACAAGCAAAATTTAAATATATACGTGATACAGTTGACATTAAACATAAAAGTAAAGACAAGATAAAAATATGTCTATATAAAATTAACTTTTCGACCACTTTCGGGTCATTTTCAAAGTTCTAAACTAATATGTATGTAAATAGCAGTAAACTAAAATAGATAACATAAATAAGTTATTATAAAAGTACAATGCCAAAAAATAATTAAAAGTAGACCTTCGCTGTTTAGGTCCTGATATCAGTTATGTGTAGTCGACGGAAGGTAGATCCCGGATTTGCGCCAAACATTCAAATATCGCTGAGTATCCAACAACGAATATATGTAGTTGTCAAACAATAAATCCCGGATATACACCATGGTTCGATTACAAAGGATATTCGCCAAATATAAAAAAGTCATTGATAATGCCATTAAGTAAGCCAAATTCATAAGTCCTTCTTACGAAAGGTTAATCCAGATTTTACAATATAAATTGAAAAATATGAGAATAAACATGTATAACATTTAGTTGCCAACGATGTATGTGAAATATATAATCTGTGTATAGTATAAAATTCAGTAATATAAATAAAAAAAGGTACAAAACGATATAACAATATGAACGAAGCAGAATGTATAAAAAGTTAAAACTATCTAAATGTGTCAGAACCTAAAGTAAATAATACAAAAGAAATATACTTTAAAAATGCAATGCGCATTTTTAAGGTATATTTCTAATAGGAAATTAAATTCTCTTATTAGCGAAAATTTTAATTTAAAAAATTTCAAGAAAGCATCCGAAGGGAAAGTCTTTGAATGCCAGTGTGGTATCGTAACGGATCGTTATGCCCTCTTCATTCCTTTTCGTAGCAATAAATTCTACGTGGGATAATGCGGGTATATTGGTAATATCTTTCTCGGCATCGCTCTCGGCGCTCGTGATACGAATTAATCCCATTGCTCAACGCAGCAAAGATATATTAACTGAATTACTGCAAGAATATAGGCACATCTTCTCTGTACAAGCAACCGTGATAGGAATATGTTACACATTGAATTCGACATACATTTTAATTTCACCTGAAATATATCGCTTTATTTTTCCTAAATGCCTAATCGCGGCCAACAATAACGAATAAAATAGAAAGTATACGAGACAATTCAGTTCGTTAAAATATATATCTCAGAATAAATGCCTTCAAATCTGTATACTTACAATACTTCCTTTTACAACGAATTATTCAGTAAAATCATATAGTAGATAAATCTGAAAAGAAAAAAACCTTGCTTTTGTGTATATTCAAAATAATTATTATATTTTAATGTCAAGATCTAGCTTGGCTCGTAGTTCATTATTTTTATTTGAAAAAAGAAACAATTTTAATTGTAAATAGAAAAATTAACTGCAAACCGCTCTTTTTCTTTTTGCTTTCAGTCGAAGATATGATTAAGGAAGTGGACGTGGATGGAGACGGTCGAATTGATTTCTACGGTAAGATTTCTTGTATTACCATCGCGCGATTTTCGTGCAAACACAGGGATAAGAGCAGATGGTGAAAAAGAGATTTTAATTTCTATTCGCATACGATCCATTCTTGAAATGATTGATGGAGTCATATCTAAAATAAAAGGAGAATTTAACATTTTACAGAAAAATAAGAATTGTTCGAGAAATAATGGAGGAAACGAAATATATCTGTTCTTCTCTTTTCTTTGCAATGTTATCTAACAATTAAAATGTCTTTATAGAAAGGGGGGTAGGAGTTATTTAAGAGATTATACAGAAAAAGAGGACGATTATTTTTTTCTTTTTTTGTAATGTTATGTAATAATTAAAAAATCTCTTTTGTTATTTCAATATTTTTAATATATATTAGACATCATAGACCGCGCGTTATATAGCTTTGTACTGTTTGTTTTTTCCTTTTATAATGATAAATCAATTTTGATAAATGCGACTAATCGACTTTACATGTTCTGTTTTAAGAAATATTTAAGGATGTATATTTTACAACTCAAAGCGTTGCCAAAAATATAAAAATTTTATAGATTATTCTATTATATAAGTGTTACATCTAATTGTAAATATTTGTATAAAATTTGAGTACAATTCTGTCACTGGTTTAAAAGTTATTTATACAGAAGCTATGCGTTTCGAGTTATCTCCATGATCAGATCTATTATTAGAGTGTCAATGTTTGCATTCACAACATCACAGTTCATTAATATCAAGCTGTTTCTCGCTCTGAGAAAGTGAACTGCACAGTCTTCACGAAATGTTGGCATTCTAATAATGGATCTGAACACGAAGATAATCTGCGAAACGTATAGCTTCTGTATAAAAAGGAAATCTCAAACTGTGGAAACCTCAAAAGCATTATTTAATTTTTTATAACATCTTGTTACGTACATGTTGTGCTTGGATGCGCTCTCTATTTCGTCATCTTATCGATATTATATTTTGATTGCAATTTTTGATTTATAATTTAAGTATTCTGCCAAGTACTGAAACGTTTGATGATTTTTATTCTTGAACTTTAATATTACGATATTTCATAAGAAATTTGATACCGTTTTGTAATTATTTAATATGACAGTTTTAATGATTACTGTACAGCGAAATTAATAATTTATTAACGTGTCACTATCATACCGAAAAAGACCTAAACCGAGGATTGAAACATCTAAATTGTATTTTCTGTTAATATAATATTCTACACACGTTCATTATGTCGGTTTCTATGAGCTTTACTGAAAATTTATGATTATTTAATTATTTTGTTTTAATTTTTACGTAAATTCGGTTTTTGTAGTACTTACTTGCGAATTTTATAATGAAGTAGCATAAAATAATAAAAATGAAATCAATTTTTTTTTGTATATACTAATAAAACTCTTACAAATATTTATATACAAAAGTTTATTTCGATTTACTTGTTCAAAATAAAAATTATTTACCTAAAATTGCAATAAAATATGGTAATTGCGCTGCATGAAAGCCATCGAAAGCCAAATAATTTTGTTTTTTTGCAGCTGATTTTAGGACGTATTTACAACAAAAATTTTTAGCTGATAGTTTTTTTGGCTGATTTTTTGGTTGATACGTTTAGTTGATATTACGCAGCAAAAATATTCTTAATTCCTTTTTGTTTGTGATTTCAGAATTCGTTCACGCTCTCGGCGAGCCGGGAATCGACGAAGACGAAGAAGATGACGACGAGGATCTGCAATCTCCGCTCTTCTAAGATCACGTTTATTCTCACCTCTCTGTTAGATAAGACATACCGATACGGGCAAAAGCGATATTCAATCTCGCTTTCGCGAAGTATACCTTCTCTCGCGTTTCGCAATACGTACGAGTATGCGATTGACAAACGGAACGAGGCTCAATTTCGACTTCGTAAATTCCGTTTACGTTTCATATTAATTCTCATCCTTATTCTCAGATTTCGAATCAAATTTTAATGCTGGAATGCGAAGGTCTCGCTAAGCGCATTGTGAATATAGATTACAAAGAAAAAAAACTTAAAAAATAAAAAATCTGCACTGAGCTATCGTTATCTGCGTATTCATCGCGGGTACAGCACGAATTTTCGATGTATACTAAACACATACGTCATACGCGAATCGAAACCCCGTCGATCGGGAGATTTTCGATAAATCACGAGTTTCATGACTCGATGGCTCGTGACACTTGATTTAATTAACAGTCACCAGTCGTCCGCTGATGAACGTACAATATGAGAACGTTTCGAACCATATCTAATTCTAAAAATTATACCTGTAACCCTCTATACGCGAATTCAATGATTTCAACTCAAAATAGTTTACGTAGATTGAAAAATTTATTCGGAAAAAAGATTGATTTCCTTAAAAATGAAATAAAAAATTCCAGTTACCCTGAAATAAAAATTTCTAATTGAAATATAAATCAAATAAATACGCAAAAATAAAACACAAGACTACGAGGAACGATTCTTTCATTGGCACGCTTAAGAAGATAGCGATAATCAGATAATTGAGATAATTACATAAGATAATTATAAGGCAGTTTGGTAATGAGCTTGGCGAAATTTCGCCGAGCTGGATAGAGTGATAAGGGTTGCTGGCGACGAGCCATAAATTCGCGAAAACACCGGATGAATCATCAGCAGTCGACTATATGACTTTTATCTCGGAAAACGAAAGTTATTCGGAAAGTAAAGCCCCTGTCTCTCCGACGATACCGCGACATACCACGCAACGCGGAAGACGTAAAGATTTCAATTTCTATTTCTGAAGATTCCTTGCAGAAATTCAATTTAATATTGGTCAATTTAATATTGTAAATTATTTATTTTGAGTATTAAAAACATTGTTGTCCAGTGCTTTTAATATCTAAAATACTCTGAAAAAAAAATTACCAAATCTTAATACATATTTCTTTGAACAGTACTAAGCAAATATTTTTAGTAAATAAATATTTACTCAATAAAAAAATAGTAGTTAAATCTAATTAATGATTTTTGTATTAAATAAATATATGTTTATATTTAGTAAATATTGTTTTACTTGGAAATATTTAAACAAATATTTATTGAAATTTAGTTTTTTTTCCACTAATTAATCAGTACAAGTAATTAATTCCAGTATTAAATTTCCGTAAGGAATAAGCATCAAGTGCGAGAAACTATAAACTGATTGAGAAATAAGTAATTCTCATTGATTGAGAAATAAATCTAATTCATTTTGCACGTGTTCTTGATATCCGGAGGCAGACGTGGCTTCTATATATACCGATTAATACTCTCTTCCGAGTCTCTCGATGCCGCACTGGGCAGACTTTAAGACGTAAGATCGATTAGACCGTAATTGAATTCCGTCTCGTATGTGGACTTTTTTCCTCGATTTTAATCTCGTCTAATAAACTAGATAACGTTACATTCTATTTAAAGTTAATCTTAAGAGGAACGGACGCACCGCAACTTCTCCGCGGATCGCGCCGATCATGCATGCGTCGCGATGGCGCGATCGCCGAGCGAGCGAGCGGGAAGGGAAAAGAAAGACCGAAGGATCGCTAACGTCGCTCGCTCAATCCCGACGATCCGCGATTACTGTGCCGAATCGATGGATCTGCCATGATTCCTTTCGCCTGAAATTAATCCGGCGACCGGCGGGCGGACTTTACATCGATCTTCGCTCGCTTTGCCCTCCTCGTATTACGTACCTTAAACGACTATATCACTGTTACGCCAATAACAAAGCCGCACGCTGTTTCAAATATTTTAAAGGATTTAATAAATCGCTAAAAAATATATAACTTTGACTGTTTATTTAATTCCTTGTTCTTCTAATATCCTATACGTAAAGAACGTAAAGGTTTTGCTGAAATATCTAAAAATTTAACTAGATACAAGTGTAAAAATAATTTTATCTATCAAAATAATTATGGGACGCTAAAATATCAAAATTTTTGAAGCATTGTTCATGCTTGAATTTCCTAATATTGTATCTAATTATTTTAATAACATGTCTAATTATTTTAGTAGTATAACAAAATTATTTTCAGACTTTTATATAGCTTGCTATATTTTTAGATATTTTATTATATTTTTCTTTGTAAAGTATTTTGTCCATTAACATCAAACGTCCTGTAGAATTTCTCTAATATCTATTCCTGTTCAATCATGTGCTCTATCGATTGCTGATTTTTCGATTCGTTTAATCAAGTTGCTGATAGATTTTTTATCCCTCCAAAGTCTCTTTTCACAATATATATTGTTATCTAAAGATTAAAGGTTACCGAGAAATTTATTGATGAATCTCGTGAACCTTTAATCTTTAAGTACCATATGTATTGAAAACAAGCATTGAAGTTCTTGTATTTTTATGGACAATATATTGATTCTGAAGTATTACATTTATCACTGTTAAAAGTTTATAATATTAAATTATACTCAATTTAAGTTATTTTTAATCATTTTTATAGGTCGCCACTGCAGCTCCTACTCAATATGTCATTAATTTAACTAACACAATAAATGAACAATTTAACTCAAGAAGTGTATTAAATTTATTGTAACTCAAATTTAGTTCATTATTTACGTATCACTAACAAAGGAACCGTCGAAGTCGTTCCTCACCGATTTTGATGGGCTTTGGATATGTTGTGGAGTATAAAAAAATATTAGATCCATATTTTTTTTTATTAGCGTATCTCAAGGTTTGGGGGATGAAACACCTCCTCGAAAAACATGGATTTTATCGTTTTTAGTAAATATCTTTGAAACTATGCGATATATATATAGAAAAATGTTTGATACAAAAGTTTTATGGTATTTTGTGCTCTATATAATGGTGTATTTACTTTTTTTTATATCAAAGATATTTGCTAAAAATGATAAAATCCATATTTTTTCGAGGAGGTGTTTCACCCCCTAAACCTTGAGGTACGCTATAAAAAGTCAATTCAAACACTGTTTATTTTGATGAAACTAAACAATTCAACTACATAAATGATTAGATGTGCAATGATTATATTTTTAACTATATTTTATATTAAAATAATACATTTTGATATTATATACTTGGAAATTAAAATAACAAAATATTATATTTGAGAAATTGATTTAAATTTACAGTTACTCTTTAACAGTTAATTATCATGACACGTCTTTCAAGGTTTCCGTTCTCTATTCTTGCTTTACTGCATGTTCAATATCGATTTAATTTGATCGAGTTGCCGATAGATTTCCTCTATTCCTCTAAATACTGAAATTCTCGTGGTTTTATTTGTGACATTATTTACTAAAAATTATTAATTAGAAAGAACGAAACTTTTTTGTCTTCTTCATATATTTCTCCATTTTTTTTCTTCAACGTTCATTTTTATTAGCGATAAATAAACTTACATATCTTTACAGTAACAATGTCCCATTCGTAACTCTCGGAAAATATGAGAATATCTATTCGCAAAGATTCGTGTAGATCAAAATTTCCATCTCGCTTGTCGCATTTGGTTGTTAATTCCGCCTCTCGCATCCTCGACTCAACGATGAACGAATGAACGAACGAACGAACACTTTAAAAAAATCAGTACGACGCGAACGGTACGTACATAGCGTAAATATTTTATAATGATCATCGTCTACGTTGCGTACGTTGTTTCATATGCGATCTACGTACAAGTCTTAAACGTTACTTACAGTACTAACGATTAGCGAGCGTACAACAGCCAAACATGAGAGAATAAGTGAACAACATAAGATCGTTGCTGCTACAAGTATTGTAATCGACATAGCGATCGGGGCCTATTGGCTTACATATTTTCTCTTCGCAAATTTTGATATTAGTTTTTCTCAGACTGTCCTCTTTTTTTTAAGTTCCCTTATGTCATCCGGCTGACTATCTCTCATCAACTGGCGTTTACAATCCAATTGCATGTACCTCCTTTTTTCACCGTAACATTATCTATCCTTCGTCTTTATCTCCTTTTTATTACAATTCTATCTTACAAAATAATTCTTAACAGAATCCTGTCTGTACAATATTATGTATTTCGTTGCATGATCAAAGTTACGGTGAATCGATGATTAACGGATTAATCTGGATTAATTTGATTTAATTGCCGTGCCTATCTTTGATAAGCATAATTGTAATAGAAAAGGATTACGATTCTAGGATTAATTGAGTACTAGACTATCGGTCCGATCGGACTCAAGTCTTCATTATCTTCAGGCAAAAGATCAGAGATAAATTTATACATCTTCAAGGTGGTAAAATACAATTTGATCTTTTATACCGAAAATTTGGCGTTTTTATTCTATTAGAATTTTTATTTAATTTTTTTCATTGATCCCGTCGCACAATGATTTCATCATTATTACTATGCACTTAAATAAACTGGCGATGTGATCGGATTCTTATCTACAATTCTTATCTCATTCATTACCTGACATCGTTAATTCTTCTTGTATCGAAACTAAACTTATCGATCACAACGCAGATCGTGCAGCATAAACAAAATTACGGTGAAAAAGAGCGTAGCTTTATTATATCGCTGTGCGATAGTACTTCGACAATGCCAGTTAAGAGGAGAGAATGTACGTTTTGTAGCCTGAAATATCGGAGATCGCCGTTCAAATATTTGTCAGATAGAAACGAAAAACTTGTTCCTTCCAACAAATCCTTAAATTAATGTTTTATTACAAGCCTCTCTCGCACTTATCCCATTAACGCGGGAAACAAGACGTTTACTATATCTCAGACGTGCCTAGTCACTTCTCAGACGTCTTAATGGATCTGTATGTGTTGCTTGGGAATATTTAAACAGTCTCACACAAATCCGTCTTGATACGCTTTATCCGCGAGAAGCGTTAATCCTTTACGCGTCGTGTAGGTGCCTCCCTTTCTCTTAAGTAGAAGTTCATGCAGGTAAGAGTTCATTGCAGCCTTTACCTCTCGATATGGTCCTCTCAAAACGAAACGTTCGACCATGCTTCTAATCGGTTTAATTTAACCGATACAATGAATAACGTAACGATAAATCGTGCCGTCATTTCAATCCGCCCGAGATGACGTTCCCGACAGACCATCTAAAAGACACATTTATTTGACCGCAAAAAATGGGCCTGTTGTCAAGTCGTATAGTCGGGGAAGTCAAAAACGCATAGAAAAGACCTCGATCAAGATAGACTTGATCGCTTACAAAACTTCTTGATCGCGATTTAGTGATCGTAAGTGTTAGACGCCAAAGGCAGTATATCAAATAAAAAGTATAATTGTATATGTATAAAAAAAGGTATATTCGCGCGACTCGAGCCTTCTTCGCGAGGTTTTTGGCTTGCTCGTGAAACTGTCTTCCGTTCCGTTCCCCTCGCTGCATGACTTCTTCTCTAAGATACGTAACACATAATACATGTGTCAGTGTTTAAGCTATCGCTTATCGCGTCTCTCAAGCGTATCGCGTCCCTTAATCGTATACGCGCATCGGCAACGGTCCGTTTACCGTTCCGTACCGATGATATAATCCACAATCGACGTGACAATGTAACGGCGCAATGCACCATTCTGTCCTGTATCAATTCGTCGATCAATTATCAATTATCAATTTTGCATTTTTGGGCGTAAAACAGACAATCGCACAATTAGCTGCCGATACGCCTAACTATTCACAATCAAACATTCCGTCGTAAGCTCAGAGGATTTACGCTTACATCGTTCCTTAAAGTAAATAGCATTTTGCCGATCGCGCCTATTCTCCTTTAGAAACGTCCATCGAGCTGCAGAAAGCAACTGTATCCAAGATCGTCACGACAATTCAATAATAGTCACGTTTTCATCAAATAGTCGACAATTATTCACTGCGACGATATTATATGGATACTTTTCAAGATCATCGAATATATCGTTAAGATCTGGTGATGAACGATGGATACACTCGCGAGTAACATTCAGAGACACGAGCAATTCTTGAGGAATCTCCCTCGCAAAGTCTTCTGCGTTTAAATGCCGCTCGCAATTGTTGCTCAGTTGCCGTTCTCGACAGATCTTTGATCGTATGCCCTGATAGCGGTGCCTACGACTGCAAAGCGCAATCGTCTTCGTCTAACGAGAGCAAATGTCGACATCGGATGCCGGCGACGAAGACGCGAAGATGGGACCGCAGGACAATCGGGATCCCATCTCGCGATGGGTCCTCCTCAAAGTACGGGCTCCTCGTCGGTCTCGTCATTCTCGTCAGTTTGTTGGGACGAAGCAGTATTCGCCGAGGAATTCGTCTTGGTCCGCCGGTGTCGTTTCTGCTGACTACTGGTGTTGTTGCCGCCGCTGTTGCTGCTACAAGTACTGCTTATGCTACTGCTGGTGCTGCCACTTGGACTATTGCCGCCGGTGCCGCTACAGGCCAAATCAAAGGTAGTAATTTGTCCGTGGGCAGTTATCAAGGGCCGTAGAGCTGTGCGCACGGACCAGTGTAGTCGCGGATACGCGCGTTCCTGTTGGAGCATCAGCTCCTTTCTTCTGTTTTGTTTCTGTAACATAAGAAAAAATCGATAAGAAAAAATCGATAAGAATGTATCTTACAAACAAATAAGAGAATTAATTTCTTAATAATTGCAAAGTAGATGTAGCTTAACAGCCAACCTTGAAAAAAATTCTACGATCTTTGAGATGTAAATTTTACCTCAGACAGAGTTTGCGAATCTCGCGAGATAGGCAGCTTCTTACTCTCGGTGAATTGCCTCAATGCCTTCTCTCGCACGTAGATAAATGGTCTAATAACCCTGAGATCCTCCCGACGTATGTAGTAGTGTGCTTTCATAGTTTTCAACACGCCACCGTGAAGTACCGAGATAAGGAAGCTTTCCGTGAGATCATCTAAATGTTGACCGAGCGCTAGTACGTTATATCCGTTCCGTTTCGCCAAAGAGTACAATTGTGTCCTGACCGATTTGTCGCAGAAACTGCAGGTTCCGCTGGCAATGCTAGCGTCCAATGGATTGTCGACGTTGACGCTGTTCGAGTCCGTCACCTGTTCCTCATAAAAGTAGGGAATCTCCAGAGTCTTCAGATAACTCATTAATTCCATGGGATCGGAGCCACCAGTGTCGATTGTAGCCGCACCGATCTCAAAATCGATTCCTTTCGATCTAACGTAAAATCTGTACTGATGTAGAGTATGTAGAAGAGAAAGCGAGTCTTTACCGATCGCTGACAGGCAGACTAAGACCTTGTCATTGTCCCGAATCATATCGAATTCTTGCATAGCTTCCACCGAAGGTTTCCACATGTTCTTCGGCGGGCAGTGCCATTGAGTTCGTGGGAATTCAAGTCTGGACTCGTTGTCATCAAAATTATTCTCCTGACCGTCGCCCTCCTCCTCTCGCAGATCGCCTGTGCATTCCTCGTCTTCCGAAAGATTGTCGTTTTGACGCGCTTGCTGTTTACCGCCGCACTTAGTCGACAGACTCATCATTGATGATGTTCTGGGTTTTCGCCCGTGGCTGTGAGCGGAGTTGGATTCGGCGCTGCTACTTCGTTTCAGATCCAACGAGTCTATCGATTTGTCGCTCTCTTGAAAGGACATATTTATACCGCTGTCCTGGGAGCTGACCGAATTCACGGCCGAATAAATCTTTGGCAAGACCTTACGAGCGTCACCGATGTCGAGGCCGCCACGTCCTTCCTGTGAATCATCATCCACATAGTCATCCACATCATTCTCCACCTCCTCATCCTCAGTTTTCGAACGAGTGCGCACTATCTGCTCGGTTTCGGACGGCTTCATCACGTAAATCACCGTCTCATCCGAGGAGCACTCGCTGGACATTTTGCTCTCTTGTTGTGACAACTCGCCAACCTTGCTGGTGATCTCAATCGGTCCATTTTTTCTAGAGCTCGAAACACGCGGAGACGCCGACGAGGGAAGCACGATTCTTCCACGATCGGGCGAACCACATCCGTTCGAAGAAACGTCCGAAGTGGATGCATCGGGTGAGTACCTGTGAAGTCCGTCAACGGCGTTCACCACGCATCTGTTGAAAAAAATCCACATAAATTTGACAACTTTAAAAATGATATCATTAATTCTATCAAAAATTATTGTATTTTAATGGATCGTACTTTATATTAGTATCGTACTTTAGTCTATAATATTGTATTATTAATAATAATAAATTACCTTATCTCAGATTTTACTTCGCTCGCCATTTCCTTCGAGAATTCCATTAAGTACTCGGCGATGTCGCTAGCCGTGAACGAGTCATGCCTCGACTGTTTATCCTCCACGCATGTTTGATTAACTACACTCTGAGCCCGCGAGTGATGCTGTGGCGTGTTCTCAGACGTGTTTGTTTCCGACAAAGCGTCATCTACTTTGGAAATCACTTCGCGGATCTCCGATTTGATTTCAGTCGCTAATTCCTTGGTCATTTCTTTCACATACGCGCTCAGATCATCCTGGCCCATATTCGTCGAAATAGGCGAAGATCTGCCACCACCTATCAACCTCTCAGTGTAATCGCTGGTCGACGAGTATGAAGACGGCGGCGATGCCGGATTATGATTATAGTTCAGGGAAGAGATCGAGTGACTCGGACTGGCGGCAGAATCCAATTCTAAAGAGTTTAACTCCGTTTGACTACTGCAGCTGCAGTGAAGACGTCTCTGTTTCGACGAACCGTTCGACGTGCTCAGCCCCAAGCTGGTCAGAGTTTGCGGGCTCAGTGGAAGTGGTGGGATCGGCGAGGACGCCGTTGGGGCACCAGTCCGATTTCCCTGTATGTTACATCCATCGGTGGTGCTACCCAGAGAATTGCATCTCGCTCGCCCGGCATTGGTCGCCTCCATTAGTTCCCTCTGTTCTTTCGTCGTTCGAACGGTCGCGCGAGATGTAGATCCCAGGACCGAGGTAGTGACAGCCTCGCCCACCATGAATCTAACCGGCATTGGTGAATTTGGACATGTGGCGGGTAATCGGTGTCCAGAGAACTGTTCATTTTGATTTGGACTCTCCTCCTCGCTGTTGCTTGATGATGATGGTTGGTTTAGTTCTGCCGAGGTCGCCATCAGAGTTCGCTGAACCGTGCTTAACGCCGGTAGGCTTCGATGCCTCGGTGAGGTCGTCGAGATGGGTGCGTTGCCTGTACGCGGAATGTCGCTATTCAGTCGTCTCATGCCATTTGTCAGCGTCAGGCAGTTTACTAGACTATCGTGACTGGTGGTGATGGTGCTCGTATTGTACTTATTCCAGGCCAGCAAGGGATTGAATGGCACGTCCTGTTTGACGTTCTGCGAGTTACCCAAAAGTAGATCCTGTGCCTCGCTCGGCAGTATGAACCAGCGCAATGCTTCCATACGCTCGCACATAAAGTTGAAACTCTTGTCGATCTGCAAAGGATATCGCTGTGCCATTTTACGAGCACGATTGAAGATGTTTCGGGCAGTCTGCAGGCAGTCACCGTAGTTCTGTGGGAAGATGCCGGCGCCGGAAGCTCGTCTCTCCGTAGCATTCATTCTTCCGTCCGTATATCTGATCGAACCCAGCCATTTACGTTCCTTGAAAACGCTGTTGGTGTGATGTCGCCATTCACCAGTATCAGGATTCAGTACGTACTGTGGCAACAGCTTCCAGCCTTCAGTGGCTACCATCTTAAGAGCTTCCAGTACAAAGGCAATTTCCGTCTCATTCATAAAGTAAGGAAAGGACAGTCTAGCAAAGCCCGGTCTGAGACTCTCCGCGATGGTCTCCTCGGTGCCGTTCTGTTGTCTGAAGTGAAATAAATTATATTATACAATCTGCATGCACTGCACTTTTATGAAAATAGAATCCTACATCAAGTTGGGACCGAAAGCTGACGTAACGTCTATTTCTAGGCATGTGTCTATTATGCGAAATTATACCGCGCTGAGTTTAATAGACAACTACTTTCTGCTCTAGTGATCTGTGCGATGTACGTAATCTTTCGCACGGATGACAATATTATTTTGTGCGAAGCGATGAAGTAATTAAAAGATATTATAATTTGAAAGAAATCAGATTTTTCCCATCTACATTATTTATGATAATAGAAATGTTAATATAAGATACAATCGACATCAAATGGAGAAATTTTGTTTAACGGATATTTTCTCTTTTTATATTTAAAATCAATTTTAAAAAATTGAAGATATATGAGATGATAATAATTATTTAAATATGTTGGATCATTTTCTATGAATAATACGAACATTTTTTATCTTATGATTTCATTATGTTTTTTATAATTTAATCAATGTAGAATGTAGACAGAAATATATCGGAGGCGATTTGAGCATTTCTTTTAATCAATTCTATATTATCATTATTCAAAAGATAAACGATTTATATTCCTATAAGATGTTTTTTCCTTTTTTTGAGCTCTTGAGATTTATTTTCTGAAGTATCGCGACATTTAATTTAGAATCATTTTATACAGCAACAAACTCAAAACAACTCTTTAAGTAAAAATTATTCTAATCATCTCGCGTGATGTCGAATATATTTATAATACATTTTGCAATAAATTTTGCAATAAACTTTATTAAAAATAGTTTTCAGCCTTGATCTAAATGTAATAAAAGAATTATATACCTTTTCAAGAGGATGGTTTCGTATTCCTTGGCGAGTTCACGGTCGATCCCCATTAGATGATGGGCGTAACGACCCGTGCACGCGCATCCTCCTCGTGCCTGGATACCAAAGACGTCATTCAGGACAGCGCAGACAAAGTTATGGTGAAGGAACGTGCCGCGAGGATGGCGCACCATAAACGAAAAGATGGGTAGTCGTTTCACATTGTGCGAGGAATTGCCGAGTAGGATCAATTCCGGAATCGTGCGCACGTGGGCCAAGACTTGCCTGAAGAGAAAGCGATAATCATTAGTATCGCGTTGAACTATTGCAACTATACAGATCTATGTATCAGCGATCTCATCTCAATTACGTGCGTAATACGATCGGCGAAATTGTACTCGTAATCACAAGTGAATTCGTACAAAGTTAATCCGAAGGAAAATTAGAATCCGCTGATAAAAAGGTCCCAAATAGCGCTCTGACGCTTTCTATGAATCAGCGTAAATAGAAAGGCATTCACGGTAAGAAATTACTCGAAATGATCATATTTGTTTCCTGGATGGTGAGAAAAGACGTGGGAAAGATGCCTTACACAATTCTAAAGCGGCCCCTATAAACGATCGATATTATTACATAATATTATTGTTCATCCAGACAGTATCTTGAACTTCCAGACTGTTTGTTTTAAACTGTTTAAATATTGTATAAAGTAATTGTACAGTATTGAGTGTCTAAGAGTCGCTTTAACATGACGCTGTTTCGGATATAATTAAAGACTCTATAACAGAGAGTCTAATTACGAGCGATTTTGTTAATCTTACGACAAAGAAAGGTACGTATACCATTTTCCTATATATATACTATCTCACAACTTAAGAATTATCTATAGTAAAGGTAGTAAACTGTGAGTAAAAAATTGATCAATCATAATCAATTATATTCTCCTCACATTCTGTGATAGTCGATTTCTTATAGTTTACGGCTTTACTATCTCCATTGTATAGATAACCCTTTTGCACTTTATCTTACTATTTAATCTTAATACTGTCTTACTGTAATATTTAACTTACTGTAATCTTAATTAAGATTACACAGTAAGACAGTGTAAGTTATAATAAATTAAGATGTATGTATACACACACAGGGAAGTAGTACGTACTCTCTAAAACTTTTAGAATGTCATTTTGAAGAATAAACTTTCACTTTTAAAGATCGAAAATTAAGCTACTCTTTTTCAAGAGTGACTCAATGTTTATCCTTCAAAGTGAGATTCCACTTCAAAGAATTTAAAGAGTACATACATCTTTCTCTATCATAAGATTTTGACAAAATCGCCAGATTCTGTTATGGGGTCTTTAGCCGTAATATAATCGAAGCGCGATTTCTCCGCCTTAAAAAGAAGTGAGCTCACCGAGAGATCTTGTCCTGCCGCGCGACGATCGCCCTCGGTGTGACGTTCTCCTTCAGTTGGACCGCCAATCCACATCGAATGCTCTCGACTACACCAGCGGTTCCACTCTCGCCCCGCAACTCAGGATCACGGTGATAGTAATGGGAGTCCCTCATGTCCTCCGGCTCAACGTCCTCCCGTAAGAGCCATCGTTTGGTCACCAATATACCGGGTGATTGCACACCGCCAATGAATTTGTGGCCCGCGAAGATAATCGCGTCCTTGTGTACCGCGGTCTCTTCGACTCCGGGTAGATGCGGATTCATGTCGATCGGGACATACGGAGCTGAAAAAACAACATTGATAACATCGTGCCTTCTATCCCCGATACTTGTCATCTGTCGATTACATAACGTTCGAGCGCTTATTAAGGATTTTAGTATTATAGCATCAATAATATTTAAGTTATCTTTATTACGAAGATATTTATTTTACATGCATTCCACAAGACGGAACACGTAATTCGTTTGACACATATCAAAGCCAGTAACTGGAATTAAAAATTTTCAGCAGAATGAGTGCAATGCAAAAAAATTAAAGTGTATGTTATAACCAATTTTGGTATAAATAATGAGTGTATTAAATTAATAAAATTTTGATGTGGCTATATGAATTAACTCAACATTACTCACGTGATTTTTTTTAACGTAATTATTCGCGTGGGATGTTTCTGACACATTCAATTTTCATAATTCTCTTGGTAATTTACAATTAAATAAAGATTGATAATATTTTATACATGCTTTAGATAAAGATAAATGTAAAAAAATTTTTTTTAATTGTGAAACAATTTACGCTAAATATAATAATGTGTATAAATAGCATTCTGGTCGTTCTAGATACTTCACGCGCGTGAAAGGTTAATTAACAGCTCGTTTTTTTACTTATTTTGCACGGAAAGAATAATTTCACTGAAATATCTAAAAATTTAGACAGATGCAGATCTAAAAATAATTTTGTTAAACTATTAAAATAATTATGTAAAAAACTCAAATATGAGTAATGCTGCAAAAAATTTTAACATTTCAGCAATCAGTTTCAGCACACAGAAAAATGTCACTCTATTACTAAGAGAATTTGAGTCTTTAACAAAGAATATTTTCATAACAATAATCTTAAGCTATATTTATTAAAAATTTTAGAAAAATTCATTATATATTCAAAATAAAAATAAAATTAATTTCCTTTTGAAAAATGTTATAAAATTGAATGAAAAAGCAACTTTATATAATAAGCAAATCGAATTTGTTTTAATTTAATAATCCTGACTGAAATATTAAACTTACTAGGATTTAGAATACATGTTAAATAAATTTAATGCTTGTGATGAACTTATAATAGAGATTTGCGAATATATATATAAACTTTTAAATTATTTGAAACAAATAATCATTACTTGCGTACAGTATATATTTTTTTGTGTGTACATAATTATGTGTGTACATAATTTAATGGTCCAAATAAAATTATATTTTCAGATCTATATTTAACTAAATTTTTAAATACATCAGCAAAACCGTTCTTTCCGTGTAGCTTGAAAATTACATGCTGTGGTAATCGATTATGACCGATTGGATTAACAGCTGATTTTATGCTTTGATCGATCATTACCTGCGGTGGTGTAATCCCACACGCTAAGTGCGCCGTATTGATGCAGCAGGAGGGTCGTCGCGACGTCATCTGCCAAAACCCCCGTTATACAACTGGCAGCGCTGAAGCATCCGATCATTTGCGCAACGCCCTCGCTCCGCATTCTTGCGAGGCCCCGTTCGAGATCATTCAGATCCAAGAAGCCCTCCCGGGTCTCGGAAACTCGTACTATCTGTAAAGACAGTTTAATTGCTCTATCAAAGGACTCGCCGCTCGACAGTGGGCTCGACGATGATCGTGTCTGCAATTAGACGACTGTGAACAATCAAGCGTCAATCCCCGACTATTCTAGATCGAGGGTCATTTTTGTGGATTATAATGCGCCTTGAAAATATTTATACGGAACGTCTCAAGGCCTCCACGAAATTTATTAGAGACAGATTCTTTGAAGTCAATGTCCAACCGCTTGTGTTATATTTGAAGATATGTATTTGTTATGAAATAAAAGTATTTGTAGATACAGAAATATCATTTATATTTTACAAGCTAACAAATTAATTAATCCTTTGATACATGATGATTTTCCGGGATATTATACACGCAATGACTGTCCGTGTATCAGGTTAATTTTTATCACTTTATAAATTTACAAAAATTATTAAGTAATTCTTACATATATTTCAACATCTTTAGAGCGTATGTGTATAAAGTTATGCATTATAAAAAAAATAAAAGAAAATATTCTCTAAAACGTTTAGAGTAAATCTCACTCTGAAGAGTGAAATCTTATTTTTATAGATTGAAAATTAAGCCACTTTTTTTTAAGATGGTTGATTTAAAGTATATTTATTAATTTTGTTCATTGTTTTATAATGAAATAAAAAATAATATAAAATGTTTGAAAGAAAATGTTTATAGAAAATAATTTTTACAAAATATTCTCTTCGTAAAAATGACCACTCCTATGTTTAATCACTTTTTTGTACTAATCTCGGTGATCTAGCTGTTAAATTAAAATTATTTATTTTTTTTTACGAAAGAATCTCATCCATTTTCTAAAATGACTAAATTTCTTTTTAAAGTAAAATTCCACTCCAAAGAATTGAGAGAGAGTAGAGACCATTATTTAGCAGGATGCTCTTATTGTTAGTATTTTAAAGGAAAAATGGACACAAATGATTTAATCGTACTAAGGATTAATTAACGATTAAATTGTTCGACCTTTGAAAGATGTTAGATAATAGAAGAAGAAGCGACGCATATCAGGGTCGCGACGAGTAGGTGGAATGGCCGCTCGCGCAAAACGATATTCGGCACGCTGCCAAAATTCAGGCTAGCTACGCCGCGTTTGTTGCGTATACCGTACGAATCTCTTCACGCATCTCCTACGGCCATCACGGCCCGCTTTAACGATCCACTTCGCCGTCGCTGCATTTTACTGCCCGCCCATGCTTATCCGGCGCTCGAATCAGCCGCACGGCTTTTCCACGCAAATTTATCTGTCGACCGTCCGCTTACCTTGACATCGAGCTCGCGCCAAGGCCTCAGGTTGGCATGATGCTCGAACGGACCTACGAAGACTACGGTGGACTTGGAGAGATCGAGATGCCGTAAAAGTGTGCGAAGGGCAGCGGCGGTGCCTTGACCAGTGAACAGGACTGCATCCTGCTCGCTAGCCCCGACCGCGTGTCTGACGATGTCTCTGGCCTCATACCTGCAACAATAAACGAACGCAAATGTATGGAACTGACCTTCGCGAAATTGGCGATAAAGGCCAGTATTAATAGTCTTATTTTAAGACTGTCTTAACCTCTTCGAACTCTGCGTATATTGTAATGTACATCAAGACATTATCTCTGTTGAAATTATTTCATTTTATCGACATCATCTGAAATCTGATGTACATAATAATGTATGAAATGTCAAAAAAATAGTCAAAATTTAAAAAAATAAATTGTTTAATATGAATTACTTATTAGTGTGTATGAATTGAATTAAAAAAAAATTTTTAACATGGTTCCAATAAAATCAGGTCTGAAGAGGTTAAGTAATGTCTTAAGATACTAAGATGTAGCTCTTTGATGGTTTCATGACATCTTAAGACTGCACTTGGGACAGTCTTAAATATAAGAATCAATTATGAACACCAGCCAAGAGTCCGTTGGCGCGATTTTATACTTGCGCGTGTGAAGTTGGCACTTCATCTTTTCGCACCGCAAATTTTGATGCAAGTTCTATTTACACTCGTAATAGTTCCTGATAGCATAGTTGATAGGTTTTAGAAATAGAATTCTTCTTCTTGGAAGAAGAAGGTGTTGACAACGAGATAATACTTCCGTTACAAGTTAGACGTGAATAACGCGGCCGCTGCGCTGATTCATGATAATAAAGCTGTATATATCGGACACCTCCGGGTATTCATGAGCAGCTGCGACACGTATAAGTTTGTTCGACTCGGCCGACTGACATAGAGTCAATATGGATTTAGCAGGGTACGACGTGTTGTGAGACAAGAGACAGGTTGAGGAGAGCGATGCACACCTTACAGTTTGTACAGTCTCCATCGATTTCACAGTACGCGTTAATCATAATTAACGAGAATTCGAACAGCATTGCGACAGCGCGTTACTCAAGAAAGTTAATTATGTTAATTTCTCAATTGTTAATTTAAGTATCTACACTCGTCGTACAACATGGACCATTTATCCGATTGATGTTTCTTTTTGTTTAATATTTATGGGAAATTTACAGGAATTAAATGTATAGAATATTAATATTTAAGACAAGAATGTATACACGCAGGTCAAAAAGGTTTGAAATCATTAATTGAAAATTATCTACTATGTGAAATAAAAACAAATTTATATAATTTAAGATGTTTTTATCACTTTGTTTATTGTTTTATAATAAAATGAAAAATAATATAAAATGTTCGAATGTTTTATAAAAAATATTTGTTATGAGATATTTTCTTCATTAATTAAAGTAACCACTCTTACGATTAATCACTTTTTTACTAAGTAATCTAGTTACAAGTTTATTAATTCTTTTAAGACTTTTTCATCTTCTAAAATAACCCAGTTCAATTTTAGAAAAAAGATTTTATGTGACTGTTCAATTTTCTTTTAAATTAACTGAAATAGACCATTTTAGAAAATATCTAATACATGAAATCAAATCTAATTCATAATTTAACATGTTTTTATTATTTAATTCGTTGTTTTATGTTAAAATAGACAATAAAATGTTCAAAAATTTGACAAAAAATATTTCTGACAAATTTTTTACCAGAAAAGCAGTAAAAAATATTAAGTACTTTTTTCGTCAAAAATAATAACTCTTATGTGTGTTTAATCTTTTTTTTTATTAATCTGGATAATTTAACTGTGCAAATTTATTTATTTTTTCTGAACAACTTTTTCATGTCTTTTCCCATTTTCTAAAATAATTTAATAGCTCAATTTTGGAAAAAAAAAAACTATGATTGTAACCTACTTTCTTGAAATCAAACAATGTTCATTACAATTGTATATATAATCCCTATTTACTTTCAAATTAAAAAAGTATTGAGCAAGGCATGAATCAAACTTTTAAGTCGTATAACCGGAATTTTCTAAAATTTTATATGTGATCTCTCAAACTTTTGGTTGGCAGCATAAATATAAATAAATTCTGGGTTGTGATTGAATATCACGCTCCGCTATATACAAGCTGCATATAATAAATTATGAAATGAAAGCGATATATGTCTCAAACGATGCTGTCCCCCAATGGAGATAAACAACATCAACAATCTCGTGAGACACAGAGAGATTGAAATTGCGGGTCACGGTAATTTATTGCATATTGTGTATACGCGGCCCCTGAATGTGTCATTCGTCGCAATGATGAAACCATCGTATATATCGTTATCATTATCGCGGTCTTTTCAAAGACCACTGAATAAGCATCACGATTTCCAGGGAAAAAGAGATGGATATTGATCTGGGACATCAGCGTAGAGGAATCAAACGGAAGAATCGAGACCATTTCGTGCATCCCTCGCCACTATCACCCGATTGAGAAAGATTTAAAGCGATCCGGTCCATGTTTTTCTTCATGCCGCCGCAAATGGATCGAAGCATATCCGGACATAAAGTAAAATCATTTTTTCACTACAAAAGGTTTCAAAAATGCTTCAAATTATTTTTTAAAAATTTTTTTATGTTATTTCAATTTATTTCTCATCTCTTTCCAATTCCAATTATGGATTCCATATTTCCATAATTGAAAAAAGATGAGAAATAAGTTGAATTTCGGTTAAGAGTTAACTATAAGTTGTAGAACTAGGCCCTAGTCGGGCAAGATTTAAAAGCGATCCAGTTTACGTTTTCCTTCGAAAGTCGTCGTCGACGATAACACTGATGATAACTCTTAGACGATGGGTACTTCATCATTAAGCGATCTTTTAATCGCGACGTCGATTAAATTTATGTTGCGACCGAGAAAGTTTCCAGCGGATATCTTTCAAAACAATATGACGCGAGCAAAACGACAGACGCGGACAGACTCGCTGTCGCGACTCGTTGCTTATCGGACGTGGAATGTTGGATTAGAAATCGCGACAGATGATAATTCGATTTAATAGCAGACGCGTCGGCGAGAGGAGTGAATGTTTCTCGTCTTAAACAAGTCAAAACATGAACGCCGCGCCTAACGCTATTTGCATACAAAAATTAATGCGAGAACACGCGGATGAAAATTCGTATATCGACAATACCGCAGTGTCCCAGTTACATTGAAATGAAATATGAATAAGATTAATTTAAAGCTTGAATAAGTGAGCGAGTGAACGGATGAGAGTGAACGAGAGAACGTTTTATTATTCGCCAGAATGAGATCCTTTCACGAGCAATCGACATGAATACGAGAGAGGGAAATTAGATTACGTTAATGAAATAATAATTACGATCAATAATATAAAGTGGAGCCTACACGGAGCATGAATTAAAAGTTAAATAGAACGGAATGAATGAAAAGTTTCATTTATGGCGTAAAAATATTACAATAAAAAAAAAGGAGAAAAATGAGATAGGATTCATAAATGAATTAAATTCTCATCATAATAAATTAGAATAAAATGAACGTTTCTTCTTGACTTTCTCGTACATAGATAAAATAATTTTGCTAAAGTATCTAAAAATTTGTGTAAATGCAGCTCTAAAAATAATTTTGTTGGGTTATCAAAATATAGGAAACTCGGGCATAATGAGCAACGTTGCAAAAAGTTTTGACATTCTTGCAACCAGTTTGAGCGTTCTACATAATAATTTTGATCCAACAAAATTATTTTCATATTTATGTGTAAATTTTTAGATACTTTAACAAAACCGTTCTTTCCATGTACAATTCGTACATACGATCCCAACGAAAGCGACTTTTCGCAAAGCAGCATTTATTCTTCTGAAGGACTTCTTGAGCCCATTATCGCTTACCTAAAAAGAGAGGACTGTAAACTGCAGATGGACGTGGATGCCCGAGTGTCACCCAAACATGGCAGTACCTCCTTGGCGATGTAATCTTCGAGGAACTGTAGTGACCTTCCCGAGGCGGTATAGTCGCAATAAACCACTGAAACACAAAGTGATGATGGTGAAAGGTAAACGTAAAGAATAGCTTTATGCTTTCGCGAGAAGTTTTCGCCGGAATTACAAAAGCTTTATTTTTATATTTATTACTTTTAATCTCGTCGAGCAAATTGCCGTCATTGCACACTTTATTTTATCGCGAATACTCCGAATTCATCAGAAATTGCTCATATTCATCAGATTTGCTATACTTAGTAATTATACATTGATAAACTATAACGACGAAATAGTTTGCTGTTGCTGCTACAATGTAGATATCACAGCTAAAACATTAGCTATGATATCTATATTTTAGCTGTCCATATTTTTTTACATCTATCATTTAATTACCACATGCAGTTTTTAATTACAGCCAGGGGCGGCGACTTGTCGATTCGCTATGTGTGGAATTGGACAACTTGATCGTGGGGAGTGAGGGAAGGGGAGAGCAAAAAATTTCCAGAACTTATTTAATCTCCATATTAAAATCTCTTTATAATCATACAAAATGATGAGCAACGAAATTATAAATATTTTATAAATTATAAATATTTTATAAATATTTATAATTTAACTTAAAACATAATTAAACTTGTATTACAAGATAAAACTTAATGAAAAAATTTAATAAAATTAATCTCGTAGAGCAAACGTTGAACTCCGAATTTTATTTTTTTTTAATGAACTTAAACCAGAAGTGCATCAATGTTTAAAGTTTCAGCAATCTTAAAGTGCATATGCAATATAACTGTTGAATATTATCGAATATACAAATATGAATTCGTATATTCCGAAACAAATAAAGACTAGTCGCTAAGATGTGCACGAAAAACTATAACTAGCACTCTTCGCGGAGAAAAATACGAATTGCAAAAGAAGATTGCGTGAATATTTTAAAGGTCGCGCTTGGTTCGCTCAGTGTGTGTAATTGAAATTTTGATTGAAATAAAAGTTCCAAAAAAATTTAATTATTTTTAGTTCACATTTGTTATTTTCAAATTGTTCATGAAAAAATTTTCATGTGTGGAATTCTATAGCTTAGAAATTTGTATGTATGGAGTGCTCCCTACTGAAATCGCCAGCCTTGATTACAGCAGCTATTTTCTTTTTTCCATGTGAAAATTAAAAATAGCATAATATTATTTAACTCAAGGGATTAGACTACTATTGCTTCTTTGATACCTAACAGTGTAAATTCAATAAAAAACTATAAAGGCAAAATCAATCATATTAAAGAATTTTGCAACAATTGCAAAACTGCTTTCTCTGCTAAACGCAGCCAATATAGAGAACGAACGTCGTTAGGCAACAAGTTATTTTAGTCCAGAAGAAGATATTTTTATTTAATTTCTACATAATTCCACTTATAAGAGTTTATCTCCTACTCGATTTGTGCGACTAGTGTTGCGCAAAGACGCAATTCGTCGTCCGCAAGCGAACAGCGTGGCAAACATATAGGGCGGTCTATTTGAGGATATACTTTGTCGACGATGTGTCGAGGCGTTAAAATATCTAGCGTAAACTACAAGAAGCGTATTTCTGTCGCTATTTCCAATCTTTACCGAGTCGAGTTTACCAGCGGGAAAACGACAAATTGCGAACACCGTTGCGCTAATTAAAGTCGATGCCCAGAGCGTCGATTTATGATACCTATCACTTCGAGACTCGTTCAGAATGTTACCCGGTATCAAACGCCCCCTTCTTCTCCCTTCCGATAGAAAAATGCCAACAGAACGATCAAATTACACGAATCGCAGGGTATGCAAAATTCGCGACGCAAAATTTGTCGCATCTTCATAATTACGTCATGCACCGCCCACTTCCGCGACCGGGCACCGAAAATCTCGCTGATTTTTCATAAGTGTGAAACGCGATGCAATTTTAAAACATGTATGCTGAAGGTGTCTAGGATGTACGAACACTACACGGAAAGAATTTTATTGAAGTATCTAAAAAAATTTAGTTATAGAGATACAGATCTGAAAATAATTTTGTTGGTCCATCAAAATAATTGTTACGTAGAAATTCCAAGCATGATGTGCAATGCTGCAAAAGTTTTAACATTCTGCGCAACCAGTTTAAGCATCCTACTTAATTATTTTGATAGTATCACAAAATTATTTTCAGATTTGTATCTACAGCTAAATTTTTAGATACTTCAATAAAGTCGTTCTTTCTGTTTAGTATTAACATTGCACATAAATGATGGCTGAATATAATTTGGGGCCAGTTTCTGGTTAAATTTAAAATTAAAGCCATCATTAGAAATTTAAAATTTGCCTAGTTACCTAACCAGGCAAATTTTAAATTTCTATCTTTATATTGACTTCTAAAATTTGGGATCAATTTTTGAATGATTACAAATGTTTATACTTTGAACATCATCTGCGCATCGACAAAAGTGTTGCATCTGGTACATCTTACATCATAAAAGTGCCATCGATTTGAATAACGTGGCAAAAGTGTTTCCAACATCTGTCCTTGTCTATTTGAAATCTATCTATGCGTTTGCTCTATAGATGACAATCGTGTACATTTGCCTAACTTTACGCGATACATACCTTTGTAATATTACAACTTCAAAACTGTTAAAGACCTGTAGACAATCGATACATCGCAGTAAAAATACCTAAATAGACAAGGACAGATGTGGAGATAACGATAATTAGGGTTATAGCACACAAAATGCATATAAGCATAACGTAGCTAGCATAAGACTGCATGAATCAATGAGCATGTTATGTAAATCAATATGACAACTTTATCATGGATACTCATTTATCTTTGCGTGCTACAGCTCTCAGTCATGGCACTCCTACTATATTCACTCTAAAAAATATGGGTGTGAATTTAACACTACTCAGTATTTATGTAATTCTTATTCTGTTAGTGTGTATACATATATAATATATAATATATTATATGTATATATATATGGAATAAATTCACTCTGTATTCTTTAGAATATAAGTATATATTCTAAGAACACGACATGCTGATTTATTACGAATTCGCGGTTCAACTTTTGCGAACTGATATCCGTAGTACATAACGATAAAAAAAAAAGACCGGAGAAAGCCGCTCTTTCGCTCGGTCGGAGGACAATGACACACTGATCTGCCAAAATCTTCGGAAATCTTCCGAAATCTTCCAAAATCTACCGTAATCCCTAGGATTCTGGCGTAGAACGACAATCCATCAATTATCGCTTAAAGCGGCGAGCGGAGCGTGCGAGCGATTTTTCTTTTTCCACGCGTGCAAATCGAATCGCCGCGCCGGGGAAAAGCCAAGGTAGGCGAGGGATAATGACTCGCAGGTGTTTCTTACGAAAGCGCTCGATCGACAACCGGTCGCGGTGCGGCGAAATTACATATACGCGCGCTCGCTCGCTCGCTCGTGGAACTTTCGAGAGCTTAGACACGGTATACGTGTGTAATTCCTAATACATCTTTCTCCCTCTCTCTCTTCATACAAGCGACGGTGAGACGAGGCCGGGAAGCGGGATGCGATTCGCTGACTCGACGACGGACATCTATCTTATCGTGACAATATCGAGTTCTGTCTCGCAAGTACTCGGTTTGTTTGCTCTGCGCTCCGCCGCGCGCCTCCGCGTCTAATTACACAGGAAAACATCGTGAAAATATCCCGGAGATTGCCACCTAACAGTTCCTCGCGACGTTCTTTTTCCTCTTATTTTTCCTTTATTTTTAATTCGACTGGAATCAGCAATAAGTCGAGGCGGTAATCGTCGTCGGTGATGCAATCGCGATCGCGAGTGCTTATTATTTCTTAATACATCTATCCTTATGTTCGGATCGCGGGATACTTTTCTATCTGAAAAAGAAAAGCAGCGTTCCAAAGGATATTTGTCATTGGCTGCATTCAGCAGAAAAAGCAGCTTTGCGACTATTGTAAGAGTCTTTAATATGATTGGTGTGTGCCCTTAGTTCCTCTAAATGTATAAACCAACCATATTAAAGAATCTTACAATAGTTGCAAAGCTGCTTTTTCTGCTGAACGAAGCCATTGATTGCGCAATAATCGATTCTTCGATCGCATAGAGAGATAGAGAGACGTGAGATTGCAAAGAGCGAAGAGATACGGTGTTTAACTTATTTATTTCCGCGGATCGAAATGAGCGGGTGGATGATAGCTCGCAATTCGTTCTCTGGTTGTAGTTTTTATTGAATTATGCCCTATCAGAGACGATGCACTATTTCCCGTCGACTATCGCAAATGACGTCAGATATTATGAGGAAACGTCGCTCGTAATCAATGCTAGAGGCGAAGTGCGCGATCTTATGTCGATAAACGGAATGAACAATGTAGTCGCATGGGAACATATCGAGTCGACTGTACTTTCAGTTCCGCCGACGATAACCGATTTCGCGGAAATGATTTGAATGAGTAACGAGCCGCAATCCGTGGAACCTTATGTCATACCCAGGGCATGTAGAGTCACAACGTTAGAAGTAGCTAACGCTATAAAAGTATCCGGTGTACGAGTCGTACTGGCTGTACATAATATTAGGTGTTAAACTTAATTCCTGCCGTTTCTCGTCTCCAAAATTGATTTGCTTCGAAGGGAAATACCTTAATCAAAGTATTATTAATAAAGTATTATTAATTAGTAATAAAGTAGAAAACGGAGGAAATTACTTTGATTAAGGTATTCATTCATCTTCCCTTCGAAACAAATCAATTTTGGAGACAAAAAACGGCAGGAATTAAGTTTAACACCTAATAAATTCAATTTCCTCAATTTTTACAGAGCAAAAACCATTGTTACATACACGCACTTTTACTATATGTATATATTGGGTATCCAAAAACTGATCATAAATATTTGAAAGACAGGCTTTTTGTAACATTTTAAAACAATAAGTCTAATACGAAATTGCTATGATAGTTTTCAAGTAAAAGGAGTTTAAAAATTACAAATGACAGGGCTCTTCTCATTTCAAAACTAACATAGCCTTGACATTTTCACATTAAACTTTTCGTCTTAAAATGTTAGGTATAAAGAATTTGTCTTTAAAATATTAATTATCAGTTTTAGAACATCCTGTATATGTCTGTAGCAAGATACGTTTTATTGCACATGAAAAAATGATGTATCATTAACAGTAATAATATAATGTTACTGTAATATAACAATAACAACAATAATGAGATAATGATGATAATAATATATAATTTTATTGAAATGCGGTGACAATAAAAGAGAATATATAAAAAGAGGTAAAGTTGCACAAAAGACGAGCAATCAGCAATAATGCTGCCTCGAATGCTGCTATGTCAGTTTTATTAAAAATAATCTTGATTCTGTCGAGTGTTGTATCTTCATTTATCTTGTATTATATACTTTATCAGTCTTTCAACCGATTTGTTGGAAAATTTACTGTTAATTCAATAACAATATCTATTAATAAAATAAATATGTAACACTTTATTGAAACAAGATCACGAGGTATCTGTTTGATTAATATTGTTACTAAATTAAGATTATTTTCAGTTAGCTAATGCTGTTGAGCTAATGCTGATAATATACGATATTATTTTTTCCACGCAATTATATCTATGGCAAAAATTAAACGGTTTGCATCATTGTATACACTTGACCTAAGCTAACCGGATCTTACTCGAACTCGCGATAACAGAACCGCGAAATGCTCCTCTTCGAATGTCGGGAGATTGATTGCCGTAGCTCGGAAAGTGTTACGCACGGATCTCGGAGACAATCACTTTCTCCCCCCACTGAGACATGACATTTGCATTCACCGAAATGTAATCGCAAATTATGCAGGCTGAAAGCGGTTCTTTTCAAGACGACTCGAATTTCAAGGGTGATTAAATGAAGATCAGATTACTTGTTTCACCGTACAAGACTCAGCCGACTATCTGCTTCTAGACCTCCTTCTCCCTCCTCTGTAACAAGTGCGTGCTTCGCAAACGCAGACTCATTTACACCGAGATTCACTGCGATGTGCGAAGTGTCGCGCGAAAACGACGCCGATTAGAGATCCTCAAGTAAGACATTGAATGAACACCGCTTAAGCCCGAGACACAATTGAAAGGCACAAATAAGAACAGAAAACAGATTTCAACACCAATCAGAAACCAAATTCTAGTTTTATAAATTGAAATATATTATTCCCTGTTATTATTACTTGTACTTTTCAATTATGTTCAGGCCTTTATTCTATCAGATAGATGCATAAGATAAAATAAAGACTTGCATAACACATAAAGCATAAAAGAATCAGCCAATTTTTCCTTCCCATGAAATGAAGGCCTCTGCTTGATTCTCTTATATATTATGCGTTACGCAAAAGTCTGTGCTTTGACCTTAAGATACAAGATATCGATCTCGTTCTATCTTAAGTGTTGAAAAATATAGCGGATTAAATATATGGTGCTCAATCTCTTAAAAATTTCTATAGTAATGGTGTCTTCTTGACCCCGACTGAGAAAAATTTCTGGTTGAACATGGATGAATTAAAGGATCATATAAATCAGAATTCTGACTATCTCAACTAGAATTATAATACAAATGATCTGTTTTTTGTTTCTGCACTAGACTGTTCTAGAACTCTCTTTCTCGCTTTAAACAAATATCAAACGTATATCTATCTCATTTTTAGTTCCAAAAGTGTACACTAGTTCAGCCACAGAAAACAGACCTATAGATTCAACCAGAAAATTCTGATTTCTTTCTCTATTTTTAACCAGAATTCTAATTAATGCATTCAAACTCTTTTTCCAGTACGTGAAGACTCCTATTTTGCATTATTTTTGTTTAAATCGTGGTACTCATTTAGCCTTTCTTTATAAGATCGAAAATCCAAAAGGGGACAGAAGAAGAAAAGGATTTGTAAGATAAATGTTCCAGTGCCCGGACATGTACCTATCTCTGGACATTTATAAAATTTTATATATTTGTTTATATTATTATTAACCTTAAATGTTTTTTTAATATAATTAAATTGTAATATTATAATAAAAAAACATTTGAGAATTGATAACAATAAATCTTGTGTAAGTGTACGAATATAGATACATGTTTGATCACTGGGACGTTTACCTTAGTGCAGATAATCGCTGATACTCGTATCGGATTAGAGTTTAAGACTGAGATTGAATACGACCGATCAAAGCAAAGTTCGTTAAACTTGATATTGGTTTTCTTTCTTCTGATATTATATTCGATCTCAATTTCAATTTCAATATCTAGTCTGACGTGAGTATAACGTTATTTGCACACTGCATCGCGTGGATTATCACGAAATGCCGAACATGGGATTGATTATCGCATTCAAGTTTGGCACCTACGATGAAATACGATCTCTAATGACTAATTCAATTGCGCTTTCTCGTGACACGTTTATCTAGCGAGAAATGGGAGAAAAAAGAAACTAAAATAAAATTACGTCGCGTGACGGTGTCGCTTTGTCGTCGCGAACGAGCGTGGCGTGCTTCGACGGGTTTCGACGATGATTAGTTTCCACGGCGATAACGACAACGGCATGTAAATTCGTTTCTATCGCATATGCGATTCTACGAACGACACGCGGAAACGCGGACGCTTTGATGTTCCGATAGTAGACGTGGGATGTCGGTCAATTGTAATTACAGGCGCGTTTAGCGGGAATGGCTTCTACATCCGCGTGCACGATACCAGCGACTCGTTTCTACGTATCGAGAGAGAGAGAGAGAGAGAGAGAGAGAGAGAGAGAGAGAGACTGCGTCATCATTTATTAGGCGCTCTCTGGGATAAATCCTCTCAAGTGCAAAGCATCAACTACAACAATGAATAATAAAAAACAAAAAGTAACACTGCACGTAATCAAATTTAAAAACAAAAATAAAAATAAAATGAAATTATACATAAAGTAATAGAAATTAATTTATGTGCGCGAGTACACCTAAGTGAGCATACATTTGAACACTCGTACTATACTCACATCTCTTAATAACACAACAATTCATAATGAAATGTCGTAATCAATAAGATAACAAGCAGGCCTAATGATAGTTATAGTATTACTTATAACAAGAACGTGACTGCGTTACAGGAGTAAATGCGCATAGAGTTGCTGCTTAATACAGTCAGAGAAAGGGAGAAAGAGAGAGAGAGAGAGAGAGAGAGAAAGAGAGATCATTAATTATTAAGCGCTGTAGGATGGTATCCTCTCAAGCACTAACCAGTATATATAAAATTTTAAAGACAGTATGTACAATAAATTTAAATTAAAAATATCTACAGAATTACAAAAATAAAAAAAGGAAAATAAGGATAATAAAAATTTAAAAAAAAACTTACAATAATATATAATAATGATGTGTGAATATGTCTCAGTATGTGTGTATTTCGAAGTAAAAGCATGTCTACTTATGTACTGAAATTGAAGCACATAAAATAGAAAAATACATCAGCTCTCTCTTTTATACAAAAAGAGAGGGAGAGAGAGAAGGAAAAAGAAAACGTGTGTGTAGAGTGATTTAAATGCACGCCAGCCCTACACGCCATTTGTCGCGTTTCGCGAGAATCGCGTTTTTGCACTCTCTCTCTCCTTGAAAGTATCTCTCTCTCTCTCTCTCTCTCGACTCGGCGGAGTTAATAATCCACCGGCCAGCGCCGCGCTGTCTGCGCTTAGACCGTTAGAGTAAGCCTCTTCTGGCCTCGGAAGATTCATTAGCATTACGGGACCAGGCCGCGTGCACTGTAAACCACGCAAGCCTGTACATCCGGTATTGCTACGGTGCACGCCGCGAGTCTCGTAGACACCTTTAATTAGACGCGGAAAATAATTAACGCGCTTCGTCCGTTCGCATCCGCGGCGTGACGCGGTGTCTTTCAGAAATGGAGGACGTATCCGTAAAAACAGTCCGACTCTTCGCTTTATTAAAGCGAGATGAAATTTATAGATAATGTATATCTTGGCGGCACGTGTTCGTCGTTCCTTTTTTTTTCCATTTAATTTTAAAGACTGAAGCGTTTGTATACTTTGTCCACTTTTACACATTCTTCAATCTGACAAAGTGATAGGTTGATTAATCTATTTAAAGCGATTACTCGCTTGAACGCGTACGCATTTATTTTTGTATCTATGTAAATCTATGCAAAGCAAGTCTTGTCATTAAGCAACTATGTCATATTTCGATATTATTATTAATACCGTTCCTACGTCACAATATATTTTTGTTATAGTTCTACTTTGTGATATTTCCTTGTTCTTTAACAATTATATTGGTAGGGAATTAAAAACAGGCACAGTCGATTTTTTTATTGTGAATACTGATTGATAAATTAAAATCTGTAAAAAATCAGTAAGAGATAGTATTAATATATAAAGTTTTTTAAATTTCCAAAAAATTATTAAGAATTTAGCATTTCAAAAATGTGTATTATTAAGATTGACAATATTTGATATTTTTATAAACATTTAATTAAATGCTACAAATATTTTTGATTGTCTTTATTTTAAATGTAAATAAAACTGTTAAATGTCCTCTATTAAAACATATTTTATTTTTCCTATTTCCTATGAAGGCATTTAAAAATAACAGCTGATTAGTTTCAGCGATTTCCCAGGACAAGGTATTCCATAGGACATCCTGTATATTAATATCATAATATACCAACCAACTTCTATGATGAATAAAAACTTGTTATTACAGCTTTTACAAATATGTAAAATTTTTTCACAATTTTATACAGTTTAGAACAATAGAAAAATCTCTACTAAAGTTTGGGGTCCCAGATTGCGATTAAAGGATAAAAATTTCATATTGTCGGAGGATCAAAAAATTAAAAAAAACAGTGTAACCGAAAATGTAACCATTTTTATTTAACCTAATTTTTCACTTTATATCTTATTACTAATATCTCTCTCTCTCTCTCTCTCTCTCTCTCTCTCTCTCTCTCTCTAAAATAGAGTTGAATAGAGTTGCATATATCTATTGTAAGACTGTCCTATAGTCATCGACCATAATAGTCACTTCAACATTGAGGCTATTCCTCGAAATTGTTTTCATCCTGTAGAAGTATTAAAGACTCTGCAAAGACGATGAACACAAATAGAATAGGTATACCAATACGTTCTGTTTGTACAAGTATCATTCAGAATTATGTAGGATGTTTTCTAGCGAGAGACACAACCAACACAGTGTAGCACAGTGAACTATTTCACTTTGTTTAGCATTAGTAAACAACAAAGATGTAATGATTCATTGTGTCATCTATGTTTCTTATTGAAAAATACCTATAGTTTCACGCCAATCTCAGTCGCTTTTCTTATCGTGTTTCAGGATGTATTAAAAATATTTTCAAAGTAATGTAAAAATATAGATTATTCTAGATCACATTTAAAAATAATACAAACAATTTTTTTGGTGATAATTTATCATCTGGATCAAAATTTATTTCAAAATAAGAAATGGTATTTTTAATTTGTTTTTTAATTTTCTAATAGAAATATATGGAAATGAAAATGATAAAATATATGAAAATAAAAACAAAAATTTCAATTTTTATAGAAAAATTTTAAGAATTTTAAGTATTCAAGCTAATTTATATAAAATTATATTACAATGCAGAGATTAGTTGTTCTGTAAATAAACAAAATATTTTATTTATTTATTTCTCCTATAAATCATTGTAATCTCTGAGTCTGTAACTAATCTCTGAGTCGCAATAAAACTTTGCATAAATCATCTTGAATATTTAAAGTATTTACACAAAAAAGTTAAAATTTTTATCATTGCTTTTTCAATTTTTTATAACGATAAAAACAATAATAACAAATAAAGTTAATAATAATAAAAATGTCATTCAATGAAAATAGAATATTATAAACACAACTTTCATATGTGTGTTTATTTTTGTAAAAATGAGTGCAATACATTCTTCAATGCCCATAGCACAAACTAATAGTAACTTTTAAATCAATGTTATAATTTTCTACTCAACAATAATATAACTGTCACGTACAACATGTAGTACATTACATTTATGTTGTTGAGTGGAAAATTATAATGTCAATGTAATGTTATACTATTAATTTGTATTATTCATGGTGATATTAAGAAAGATATTAGAAGTCTTGTGATTAGAAACGAGTCGATCGAATATTGAGACGTGTGCAAAGAGACTACTATATGTGAGATTTAGAGAAATACGGAAAACGTCAAAAAATCTTGATCGGCGCATCGAGGTTGACTGTCGGTGCTGATCGAACAAGTCACGACCCAGTTGCGTTGCGAGTTCGATCACCCCCCACCTTTCTAGTCGTGTCGACGTTCGATCCATCTCTCGCAGAATGGAGCTCACAGCTCGAAGTCAGTAACTATCGGGAAAAAAAATATATGTGCGGTGGCTCGTCAATAAACCATGCGAAATTAGAATGCCGTATTTGTGTGCGTGCGCGTGTGACTGGAACAAGAAGAGACTGGCATATTTGCAATTTTTTTAATGGAGAGGAAACTAGGGCGCTTCAGCAACTCTCTCCCCTTTTTATTGTTCATTATGTTCAGATTATTTTATTATTACTATATTTTGTTTACGTACGACGATGAAATTAACTCGTAATAGGAAGATATTTTTCATTATAAAGCTAAAAAAACTTATCCTTAGGGCTTACCGAAGTTTTTTTTATTATTAGTTTATTTTATTTTCTTCAAGAATTTTTCAATTTTAATTATGTATTCTTAATCTACATTTATATGTTCTTATTTTATAAAAATTATTTGAAAAACACAAATAAAATACGTGTATTATTGATAGAATTTGTTGCTTCTAAATCTTGTTACGTATAAATACGCATTAAAATATTTTTTCAAAAGGTACTATTTTTTAGTTATTTCCAAAGTTTTAACTTTATTATTAATTAACGAAAACCTATACGTTTCCATTACAATTGAAGATAAACATAAGAAATTTTTAAATATGGAAAAATTAAGAAAAAGTTCTCGATTGACTGAGAGTCTCTATATAATATGGTCCATAAAAAAATGAGAGCATCAGAAATCAGAACGTTAGAAAGTTTAGATAACATTTATACTTAATCCGGCTTATTAACAGTTTATATAAAACTTATTAGTAATTATTATAAGTAAGTTTTCTATAACCTACTTTAATTATATTAAGATAGATTATATAAATTACAATTACAAGACTTCCAAACATTTATATCCCATAATCCGTTTTTAAGCGATTTATTTTTAAAACTAAATTTATATTTAAAATCAATCTTCCTATAAACCCTCTTATAAAATCTCTTTGTATAAGAGCGGCACTTGTGTGTATGTGTGTCATCGTTTCGGTGGACATCTCTAACGATATGAAGACCACTTGTAACAACTACATTGCGAGGTCGCCCTTGAAATCTGTGAAGTACGTCGAAAAATCCTGTGATAAAGGGTGGCAAGTTCTCTCGAATGAGAATACCACTAAATTTGGAACAAGGCTCGAGACAACTGCGCGCGCGCGCGCGCTCCGCATCAGAGCGACGACGCATCGGAGCGAGCAGCTTGCGACCTACATCGCGAAGGGATCGAGCGTACGCTTGCTCACGGGTGCTGGGTCACTTCCATGAAACGGTGGACGAAAATAGTAGCCGCCTTCTTTGTCCGCTCGAGCGTGTACGCGTCGTTACCGTTCGCGTCCTCTTCCTCTCATTCTCTCGCCGCTCTCGTCGTTCTCGCCCCCGGGGACAGTTACGGACGATAGAACCCCCGATCGATCCACGCAGGAAACCACGCCGGATGCTGCGCATCGCGCGTGGAAATCGAAAGGCGTGCGCTGAAAAACGATCAACGTGGCGCAGCAGTCGCGGCACCACAGAAATGTCGAGCAGTGAAAGTTGGGGGTGGGAAAAAGAACATTGTTACACCGTGGCTTTCACGCGGAATACATCGGGTCAGGGACGAACGCGCGATAACGCCGTTGATGAGTTTTATCGTATAGCGTAGTCGTTTAATTATCGGAAACAAAGAATGAGAAATGTTCAAGATAGAAATGTACGATTGACTTGGAGAGTAGTATTACTCGCTGATTTATGTCCGTTTCCACCAATGGGGATTAACTTTAATCTTCGTTTAACTTGCTTTTCATCTTTTCCTAGTTTTCAAAATTAGAAAGAAATGAGGAGTAAGTTAAACGGAGAATAACATTGGGATGAATTTTATTAAACTCCGATTAATAAAATCAACATTATTTTATTGAGTATATGATACGAATAAAATTATTAAATTAATTAATAGAATTATATAGTTATTTAACATACTGAAAGACGATGAAAAATTGTATTAAGCGATTCTCTGACCTATTTTTTTTCCAAATTAGATTAACTTTAATTTACTCTGTATCTTTTTCTAATTCTTAGAACTAGAAGATAAAAAGTAAGTTAAACCAAGATAAAAGTTAATCTACACTGGTAGAAATGGACATCTGCCGGTTAAACCGCCATTTAAGTTAATTGGAGTTTACTCACAAGTCGCCCTTATACCTATTTCTATCAATATAGATTAATATTAATTTTAGTTCAACTCACTCTTTGTCTTTTTGTAATTCTTAGAATAGAACTAGAAAAAGATGAAGAGTCAGTTGAACCGAGATTAAAATTAAACCATATTGGTAGAACTACATTGGCAATAGACTAATATTTCATTTGTCGTACAGTAAATTTTTCAAGTGCACCTATTGATTGGCTACAAGAAAGAAAGTTTCTAGAGATCCGGGAAGTTCTCTGTTCTGCAGCAGCTTAAAACTTTATCGTACACCTTTCATCGAAAAATGAAATAGTGCTCTTAGGCTAATATTTGATTTATCGTATGACAAATTTTTTCAAGCGTGTTAACTGGCTGCAAGATAAAGAATTTCTCGAATTTCTAGAAAACTTTTATCTTTTTAAGTAGCAAGCTGACATTATTTGTCGTCATTTTGACGTAAAAATAACAAAGATGTCAAAATCATTAATGTCAAAATGATGACAAATAACGTCAGCTTGATTTGTTAATTAATGACTGCATTCAGTAAAAAAAGAAGCAGCTTTGTAACTCTTGTAAAATTCTTTAACATTGATCTACACATTTAGTGAGGAACTAAGAGCAAAACCAATCAAATTAAAGAATTTTATAATAGTCGCAAAGTTGCTTTTTCTGCAAAACGCAGCCAATAACTTGAAAAATTTGTCGTACAACAAATGAAATATTAGCCTTATCCATGCGTGATACTAGAATGCGCGACGTCAAGGCAATTGAATCAATTTCAAAGACGGTAATCCCGAGTAGAACGTCATAAACGTTAAGCGCGTCGCCTCTCCGTCCAATTGCCTTCTGGATTCATTGAAACGAGTCTGCGAGCGAGTCTTTGACGTCGATTAGCGCTCTTCGCCACTTAAGGGTCCTCTACATAGAAGTCGTAGACGGTCGTGGAGTCTTAAGTCATAGAAAACTGACCAATTCCAATCGAGTATTCTCCTTATATTTGATTGTGATTGGTTGGTTTCCTATGACTTAAGACTCCACGATCGTCTACGACTTCTATGTAGAGGACCCTTTAATGTGCCTATACGACAATCGCGCGTACACGCGCATATACGAGCAATATTTCAATTTCAGAAATGTCTTTTTATCTCGCCGACGTATATATGTCGTCACATCGAGCGGCACGTGTAAGTATACGAAGTGACCTTAATATTTCATGACAAACGGACAGGTCTCGTCGAGTACGGTTATATAGCTTCTTCGGGGGAAAATGATCGATTCGCCTCGCAGAAAAGCCCTCCATTTCCTTATGTCCGTTCTAGAGATTTTTAAGTAAGAATTGGACACGGAAAACTTTTTCAATTGGTTCGCTATATTTTGTAGGACGGATGCTTAAGATAAAATGAGGTAAATTCATAAGACAGAATGAAATAGGATATTTATCTCATTATATCTTAAGGATGTGTGTATCACGTTTCGAGACATTATTAAAAATGTAAAATTAAATGTAAAATTAAAAATGTAAAAATTCCATAGATTGTTTTATTATTACGTCTAAATATTTATAAAATTGAGCATAATTTTTTTATTGGTTTAAGACTTATTTAATGTTTTTATTGCCTGGATTCTTATATGAAGTTTTATGTAAAAATGATTTTGAATTAATCTTAGCGACGCCACTCAAGGTCAAACTGATGAGATCACTAAATATATCTTTTTAAACCTTACAGCTTTTCTATCTATCTAAATATATTTATATATTATATTAAGATTATATCTATATAATATAAAATAATTTTCAAAATTGTATCATTCGAAATATTTCAGAATTCTTTTTTTCACTCTGTATGTATCAATAAAACTGTAATAAAACTATAATAAATATATAGTAGAATATAATAAGTATATACCAATAAAACAATAATAAATACTTGTGCAAAAATTTATTTGGATCCACTTACTCATTTAAAAGTTATATATCTAAAACTGCAGCAAATATGATCATTGCGCTGCATAAACTATTATACGCCAAATTATTTGTTTCTTGCAGTTGATTTCAGAGCGTATTCACGATCAAAATTTTTTTGCTAATATTGGCTAATATTTACTCCGTATTTCATAGACATAGAATAAAATAGACATATATTGCACTGCCTATATCACACTGAGAAAAATTTCTGCTTGAAGATGGATGAACTTATCTTGACTAGAATAGTAGATTTAATTATAAAATTCTGATTTGTCCATTTTGTCCACTAGAATTCCAATTAATGCATTTCTTTTTCCAGTAGTCTTTTTTGATACGATACTTTTAAGTAATACAACCAAAACGTCCTTAAGTCCGCCAAACAATCCATTTAGGACAGTGTCCATCTTTTACTTGGAAAGATTTCTGTATTCCGTCCAATTCGGACATGGCGATCGAGGAAATCGATTGTGACTCAATGCAACTCAACCATTAACTCGCAAAAACCGAGAATGATTAAATCACTGTCACTTCCTCGGCCCGAGCGTTTAACCCTAGGAGCAATGACGCGCAAAGAGGATGGCCTACTACGCGGACGAGCGTGTTACATACCGAGAAATCGGAGCGTGCGTGCATGCTTATGTGCGCATGCACATTTGCCGACCATAAACCGGATGCCCACGACAGAATTATGCAACCTGATGCGGTGAGGCATTTCATCCGGATTATATTGAGTTAGCGGAGTTGTGCTCGCCGCTTATATGGAAAACTTGCATTCTGCGTTTCTAGTTATTCAAATTTCGTTCGATGTCACACGATAATTAATCGCATTTACGTGCATTTCACGATGTATCATGTATGAATACATCGTCGAAATGTCAAAGATGAAATCGTGCTCTACTTATTAATCGATATATATAGTCTTTCAAATCCCCTTTCATAGTTTGCGGCGAAAATGTCGCTCACACGAAAAGAATGATTTTGTTGAAGTATCTAAAAATTTAACACAGAGATCTGAAAATAATTTTGTTAGACCATTAAAATAATTAAGTAGAAATCTCAAATATGAGGAAAAAGTTGCAAAAAGTTTTGACATTCTAACAACCAGTTTGAGCGTTTTACATAATTATTTCGATAGTCCGAACAAAATTATTTTCAGATCTATATTTAGGTCAATTTTCAAATATACTTATACTTCAGCAAGAACAACCTTCCCATGTATATTTATTTTTACTTTCAGCGACCCTATAACAGATTCTGGTCACGAACGATTTTGACAAAATCCTATATGTGTGAGAAAGAAAAGTATATATATTTATTCCCTGTGTACATATATACTATCTCGCTTTAATTTATATCGCGCGCGTTTTACTCTAATTTTAATTGATTATAAAGTAAAGCAATATAAAATTGAGTCGGAACAAAAATTCGTAGCGCGACTTTATTTGTATGATGTCTACATGTTTGACAAAAAAAAAATGGCAACTATATCATTCGTTAGAGCAAAATTTCAACCTTAAAAATCTGTTTTTTGAATTTTGGTAGGATAATTTTTAATAGAATTATGAACAATGAAAGTCTAAATGTTCTTTTTATTTAATTCACGCGATAATTCAATAACAAAAACTCTTAGAAAAATTTTTTTTTTAATTGTTCTGTAAGAAAAGATTTAAGCTTTCACGTTAAGTAGCAAAAATTTTCGCAAGTTTTTTTAGACGTGACAGATCCACAAAGTGACAAGAAAATTTCCCATTACGTTCAGCTCGTAATTTTCTATACGTAAAAATCATCAAACTTGTACAGAAACTAAAAAAAATATAGTGATCTTTCGAAAGAAGAGATTATAAACTTCAAAACTCTTTCTTGAACTTAAATTTAGTTTTTAATGAAAAATGTTTAATTTATAATTTATAATTTAAAATTTTTAATTAAAAATAAAACAAAATTTTTTATTTAAACTTTTATTGAACTGAAGTTGAAGTTCTTAGCGCTACGAACTATTATTCTAACCCAATAGATTTAACTTTAATTTCAGTTTAGTAGACTTTTTGCTGTCTTTTAGTTCTAAGAATTAGAAAAAAATAAAGTTAAACCGAGACAAAAGTTACCCTACATTGCGTTGGTAGAAATTAACATTAGCCACGTATTGTATAATCCGCGAGCGGATATCTCGTTTGAATGAAAATCAAGAAGAATCACGTACGGATTCGCGTTTTTTGCATCCACGAAGACGATATTACAAAGAAGAAATATCTTTGCGACGGTGGAAGAGATATCCGGGGAAGAAAATGTCGGTGAATCGTGACGAGTAATTAGACACGCGCGAGTGACCTTGGCGTTATAATATTTTTATCGCGCCGCGGTCTTTATTGGAGCAAATGGCACGTTGGTCGGAGGATTCCGGCCATAATTAAACTCCACACAAACTCCATTAAATTGGATTTGTTTTCTGCTGCGCAGATAAAAATGCGACTCGGGCGGATAAAAGCGCGACTGTTATTTCAGGAAACGCCAGGTGTCTCCGACAATATTCAGACGGTGTTTAATTATTGATGGAATATCGAATAAATTCCTGAGAATGCGAGCAAATTCACACTTGTGACGACTCGAGACTATACGAATCGCTCCTGTTTTCTCCGAAAGAAAAGAAAAAAGTTATGATGAATGTTGGATTCGCCACGATCAACAGACGTTGTTATGCGAAAATACAGAAAATTTTCTTCAGGTGTTGGCTTATGTAATATAGGCGACAACGCGTGAGTCGCGTAATTAACGCGATAGATAAGTGTTCAGTCGTATACATACGTCGTGACTCTCACGTGAACAGCGCAGGTAAAAACGTGCAGTCCATTCTCCATGACCGTCGATCCCACATATACGCGATAATATCGAAAAAATAAAATTTGAAAGTTAAATATATAATAAAATGCAAAGTCGCAGATTCTTGGTAAGTCGTACTTTCCATAGAGCGCGAGCATCGCAAAATCTTTGTATTATTCTCAGTCTGTTTGAAACGCGATTGCCGAGGCATTTACAGTTTTCGAGTAATTAATGATAGAAGCTATGTAGCTTTGACTATAAGCATAAAGCATCCTCAATTTACTGCATTTTTTTGGATAAGACGTGATAAAATAATAAAAGAAAAACTAATAAAAAACCAAGAAAATATTAAAATTTTTATAAAAATATCAATACTATTTTATTTTTTTTAATAAAATTATTTTTTATTCAACAGATATTTAAATATAAAAGGTTTACTTCATTTTTTATGGGAATGCTTTATATAGTTTATATACTTTTGGTCAAGGCTGCGAATGCCTTCTAGCAAGATTAAATTCAAGAAAAGAATATAAACGATGGAATATTCTGGTTAATCTCAAGATTTTAACAAAATTTTAAATCGATACTTAATTGCAGAAATAATTGAAAGATGTAAAAAAAACGGAAAATAATAAACATAAAATTAAAATAGGGTTAATAAGAGTCTCGCACAGACGATAAAGTTATACTTGATAAAATAATAAATAATTAATACATAAGAAAATTAAATGTTTTTTTACTCAAATTTGAACTATCTTCAATAATGTATTGTAATACGAATTATAAAGAAATAATTATTAGCCCTTATTTCAACTTCAAAATTTGTTATTTGTTCGTTTAAAAAGTAATAATTTCCTTCAATGTTCTTTCTAGTCCGAGAAACTAAAAGAAGAGATTCGGAGGCTTTGGAATATCCGTATGTATCAAATATTTCCAATTAAACACGAGCTTCTGAGAAATGGCTTTTTTGCACTTTGATCGCGACTATTCATCAATCGGCAACGTTGTTAAAGCTATTTCTGCATATCGCTGGTATCGATAGAAAATCTCAAGTCACTCTGCAATTACATCGGTTTCGGTGTCTGACAAGGTGCTGAAGGCATAATACCCCGATCAAAGTTCAACGAGATCGCATCGATCACGAATAAACCTCTCGATCACACGCATCAGCTGGCTAAACTGGTCGCTAACTTACGCTCGTTCTTCCGCGTTTGCCGGCTGTGCGTCGCGATTTCTCAAGAGACTCTTCGGGTAGACGAGGTCCCTATACTTATCATCCACGCATAGTGACTCGGCTTGGTGCGTAGCAGTGCAGTGCACGCGTGTGCATCAACCGCGTTACATTAGCACGTGACTGTTGGGCTGTTGGCGGTGGACGATTACGTAAACGCGCCGTGACAACTGTGGTCAATGTCAAGGTCGGTAGCGCTGCACCGACGTGTAGTCCTCACGAGCGCATATCGGGAATTATGAAATCGATTTTATTGAAAGAGAAAACCAAAGTTACTAGACAGATTTGTCGTTTCTATGACATGGAAAAACTAATTTTTTTTTATTTTTTTATTCTGCCGCAGCTGTTGGCAAAGACCAGATCCATTAAATTTAAGTTTTAAGTTTGTGCAACGTATTGCCGAAAAGCAGCACATTGTAGAACCACGAAATAAATCCCTTTATTTTATTTCCAATCAAAGTGATTGTTCTTTTTATTGCATCGTTGGATTGAAAGATTTCCTTTCAATAAACTATAATAATTACCAGCCTTTTACCGACGATCGACATATTTCTATTGACAAGTATGATAATGGTTTGATATGAAAAATAGCTTTTTTATTAAGGCTATGACACACAAATGAAAATAAGGCAGTTAGATGTAAGCGAATCAGCCAATTATAGTAAAGACGTAAGGCAATAACGTAAACAGTAGCAAATGTTGATTTGCTTATAGTGGAAAAAGTCTGGTTGCATTAATTGGAATTCTAGTGGAAAATGGACAAAACAGAATTGTACAGTTAAATCTATTATAATTCTAGTCGAGATAACCAAATGTTGAATCATGATGATCGAACTTCTGATTGATATAATTAGAATCTACTGACTTGTTCGTTTTCATCCAGAAATTTTTTTCAACGTGTTTTACTGCTTAAATTTTCGTATGCCACTTATAGCCATGGAAGTATCAACAGCCGGGAGATAAAACGGCGAATTCACAAATGATCGCTATTTTTACGTCAGAATTGACCCCAGTACTGACCTAAAATACAGTGTGTCGCGCCGAAGTTGGAGATTTGCTAGATGTTTAGAAAAAGAGTTGCTTGATAGCGATAAAATTTCCGCGTTAGAACTTTATATTATACGAACGCAACAGCTGCGACGATGGAGAAAAAAAATGACAGGGAAAGGAGGGGGGGAGGGGGGGAAGAGATTCTTTATCGCGTTGCTGCGTCTGCATCTGCTATCATAGATGAGACGCGTCAACCGGGTCGTCGGTGCAATAAAGAACCGACTAATAAAGCGATAAGCACGGTCGAGCGAATCGCTACTCGCACACGCGATCACGGCATGCGCGACCAGCGCGACTCGCTGCATGACTATGGTTACGTAAAGCCGATACTCGCGTAACAACGAGAGAGATGCGTTCCAGGATCTGTGAGCTCTTTGTTATGTGCAAGCGAGTCTCGATATATATGCGCACATGGAACGATAAAGATTTACTCTACATGAACGTTACTATTTTTACGTTCTGTAATATTTAACCTTTAAGTAGATAAGTGCAATGGGATGCTCAGAACATCCCAAACAAATTTTATTTTTATAGTTACATTTTTTAACAATATGTATAGAATTAAATTTACATTATTTATATTTTTATAAAACAGAGGAATATAAAAATAATTAATTTTAAGACACCTCTGGACGATTCTTTTTATTTTCCCTTTCCAGAACACTTTTTAAAATAGCTATGCGTAGAGTGCTGTAGGCACCTACCTACTTAAAGATTAAAATAGCGATGTGAGAGGAAAGGAGTTTGCGAAATTGTGACGTAGAGTTCGACGGTCGGTCGACGATTTCTCGGAGAATAATAATAAAGAATACAAAGAGAGACAAGAAATTAGAATCGCGTATGAGCTCACAAAACGCTCACTGAAGGTAAAAGATTAAAGACAATTGTTATAATGCTTGCTGATGCACGAGATGACTAATTGCCAGAGAGGTTTGACACCTTGTTTATCGTATGAGCAAATCGTTACGTAAAGCCGGTTCGTGCAAGAACATGACCAACATTGCCAACGAAGTGGTAACTTCGCCAAGATGAAACCGGGTCTTTGCGTCATCGTACTTCGCCCAAAGGTACTTCGGAAACAGACCCCAATTCGAAGTTGCATAGTAAAAAAACATTTTGTATCTGTGTTAAGATCGATCCTTGTTAAAATTTTAACACATACATACATATTTGAGTATTAATTTAATATAATGTGATTATGTTAGTTGAACATTTTGTATTAAATTAACTCAACGTTTCTTAATGCTAAAGCAACGCACTTTATAAGTAAGTCAATAATTAACATTAACCTTTAATCATTATTTTAAAAGATTCTAAGATAAGTAAAGTGTGTTAATGTAACATACTATTAATGTTAATTTTATATATTAATTTAATATTTGTATAAATTATAAATGTTAATTTTACTGGAAAAATATGCTTCTACAATTTGCTTACAAATTGTATTAATTAATTAAATTTAATTTAAGATATAATTATTATATATTAAATATAATATACAATATTAGTATTACGTCTTTTTTGTTAATTTTATTATATAATATTTGTGTCACTTCCTAACATATTTATCTTGTGTTAAATTAATATAAAAATTTGGATGCACCATTTGAAACGTAAAATGTGTTGAATCTAACACAAATTTTCCAACTATTTACGAACTGGTTCAAATAAATTTCTAAAAAGAATCAGAAATCTAGTTGAATTAAAAGAGCAATAAATTAACGATCTATGACGTCCGCTTCAATTCTCATCCGAGAAATTATTTCTTAACGACTCAGAGCTTCTTGCAATCGGAAGTACGTTAGACTGACATTATTATATTCATTGTCCGTAGTTTTACGTAAGCGTTGTTAATACCTAAATTACGTGCGTCACGTAAACGTGAATGTTTCCATAAATGGACAAAAAATTTTTATTGAGATTTAAGAGACAGTTTCTCGTTGAAAAACCCGAAGGTTAAAATTTAAACGATTCGAACCAAAAAGTCTCTAATATCAGTTTATGTATGTAACGACGTTTGAAAAGACACAAGAGTTAACAAGATGCGCATATATCAGACATAATAAAAAGATTGCGACGTTTATTGCATCGCATTATTTCATTTCCTTTATTTTACAGAGGAAGAGACATCCATTGGAAAACTGATGATTCGCCTTGCTGCGGAAGTTCCTACATTATTGCTATTCTCTCAACGCTCTTTCTGCCAAGCTGACACCAAGTTGACGTAATCGCGTGTCGCACAACACGCGCGCACATATACAATGACTTACTTTGTGAACTTGCGGCGCGTTAAAGAGTTTGTGTAAGGTAATACGTTATCTATGTTTTGCAAACATAGTCCCGTCCGCGGGCCACGCAGCGTAACAGCAAGTCGAACCCACTCTCAGCGGGACTGCTTTTGAACTGGGCTGCACGTGCAAGCATCATCGGCGAGAGATTTTTCCACGATACCGGTTTTCCACGAGAGCGATCTCGGCTACGCTCTGATAAGTTTAGAAATTTTCGCCGTTTATACAGAGACGCTCCCGGAATTTTCTGCGAGAGAGAGAGAAAGAGAGAGAGAGAAAAAGGGCGAGAAAAAAAGAAAGAAAAAGCTCAATCAATGAGAGCTCTCCTATCGTCAACATGTTATGAAAACATGTTCTCTGTTCTCCAAAAAAAAAAGAGGCGCGAGATAACTTTGTTGAAAAATAAATTGTGAGAGTTTATCGACTCCGATAATTATCTGTAAAAGTGCTCTTATCGCACGATTCACTTGGCACGAAGCCCGCTCATAAATCCAACAAGTCAGTATCCAGAGAGCTGTCGCGTAAACAAACTATGCAAAACAGAGAAGAGATGCAGCATCCAGTCGGAGAATGGATTCAACTGGCCGTGCGCATATTTCTATCATTAGAAATAACTTTGGCGCAAGATGACGTCAGCGGTTGCAGAAAGAAAACGACGCTGCTTTACGTAGTAAAGAAGAGGCTTGTTTCTTATTCCTGGATTACATTAAATTACACTGGAACTTTCTTTCTTGATTTTGTTAAATACCAAACGTATAATAAAAAAAATAGAATTAAATATATTTTACTTTAAATGCAAAATGTACACCAGCTTATCTATAAAAAAAAAACTCGAATATTCTAAGATCTAGGATAGCAGTAAATAATTGACAATATGAAATCTTGTCAAAACATAATATGTCAACACATAAATAATAAATAAAGATTACTGAAAGATAAATTAGAGTAAGGGAAAATCGATTCTTAAAAAAAGATACCGAAAGTCGCGCAACAGAAGGTGCATTAAAGTTTCACTACAAATGTTTGGAGCATTTAATCAGAAGAAAGAGTTTTACAAATTGATCAATCAAAGAATACTTCAAATCATTACCGTATCTAAAGAAAGTTGAGACATAAAATTCGAAATAATAAAGAGAAAGAGATAGGTCGGAGGGACTCGATCGGTAGATAAGACTTAAGTTAATTTGTAAGGACAAGAGACTGTCAATAAACTGACTGCGTTAATATGTGATTTAATTTATTGTTAAAAAAAACTTAAAGATTCTGTTATTATTTTACAATCGCTCGTTTATCCTGACACAATTAGAATTTTATTCTCAGAGTGCCAAAAAAAATATTGAAATTCAGGAATTTTAGGTATATTTCATCCTTGATGCTAAACATGAGGCCTATTTTTCTTTTTTTTAAAGAAAGTTCTAAACCGGTGTATACTAATGCAATAAGTTGGAGAGAAACAACATACAAATATAGTTTGTTTTACTCCACTTATTACAACAGTATAACCAGTTCAGAACTTTCTTCGAAAAAGAACAGACCTAAGAATAAAATAATACCTGGATACATTTTCAGATCAAGTTTCTGAACGCAGCTCAGGAATCATCGAGACATTATTGATTTCCAGCTTCGTGGGTTTACAGGCCGGTTCTGTCCACCTGACATGAATAACAAACAGATAAGATAACGAAGCCGAGTGCCGCGTTCGCGGTACAATCGGTCGTATAATTCCACGTAAATATGTAAATATTTATGGGCCATGAATCAAGGTCGATTAATCACGATGCGTTACACGCATCGTTGTCACGTGTGACGTAAATTAATCCGAAATACTGGTCAATCGGCAATTTGCCGACCGCACGCCGGCCACAAATGCTGCGCACGCGGAGACGCAGTCGCCGTTCAAGGTTCTTCACGCTTACATACGCTCGTCCCGCATCGACATATGTGTAACATCGCTCGTTTGTGCGCGCCGATCGTGTACGTTACAACGACGACGCACATGTAGGCGCGCCCTGACACTTCCCCGCACACATGCGTTCGCGCACGTGCGCTTATCAGAGAGCGCGCTGTGTGACGTAATCCCGGCATATACCGCAGGCGACGCCGGGTCTGGCGAGTCGACCGATGGCCGCCAACCAATAGGAACGATCACCTTCGTTCTCACAATACTTTCCTCTGATCTCTCTCTTGTTTCCTATACGATTTCTATCTCCCGTTTTTTGCCTCGATCGTTATCGTTCTCGTTCTCCTTCTCGTCCTGAACTCGTGGCAGGATCAAGGATATCGCGCGCGACAAGAGTACTCAGGAATCTTTCCTGAATATTAGGTCATGCTCACGACGGTTGGCAAACTCCTCGAGTGAAATGAAAGGCGCGAGTCATTAAATAAATTTTGCCGACGCGCGGTCCTTGAAGTAGTCTAAGGATACATTTACATGGACTAATTTTTCGTGTAAAGCCATGTATACACCTAGCGAACGAACACTGAACGCGAATGTTCGGATATTAGTGTTTATATTTGTGAGCAGTTTATTCTTTTTCTCGATTGTACGGAATACTGGTATTCGACCAGATTCGATGTTCGTTCCATGTAGCAATTAAACTTGTGCGACTTTTATGTAACAATACAAATTTTTACGTTTGCTGTTCGTTCGGTGTTCGTTCGCTAGGTGAATACACGGTTTTACGCATATTGCGAACCAATCAGAAACGTTCCGCGTCTTTTATCATACGAAATTGAATATTTGTATTGTTACGTGATACACGTTACGTGAAAGATATCAGTTCATGTGAACGCAGCCTTATTAACGAATTCGATTACTTGCATTACACTAGATTAATACACACAAAATGACATAAGCTATATAAGCACAGCAAAGGCCGCTGGTTCAATTATCATCTTATATGTTATGACTTGATACAACAGCCGAAATATGTCATTATTTGAAACTCTCAATGTATATAATATCAATTGCAAAGAGTTTAACGTATTTATGTTATTATGTAATTGAGATTTTATCGTTCAAACTGTTTTTCGTGTAAACTTCTTATTTTATATTTGTTTTTATGCAACAAATTTTACAAGTTGACTCTTATATGCCTTTTTTCATTTTGTTATTATTAAGTGTTTTTCTTTATCTTTTCAATATGGTGTCTTTTCAATATGACTCATTGATCCAGATGTCTTATACTACGTTCATACAGCTTATGTCATTTTGTGTGTGATGGGCTTAAATGTTGTTATACATAAAATTAGCAAAGTTAACTAAAAATATATAAATATTTTAAACAATTAACTACTTAATAATGATGTCATGTTATTTAATAGCATATACACGTATCATTTTTAAGTTATTATTTTGTACCATATAGATACTTTATATAAAGCTATCGTTTTCAATGTGTACTAATCAAGTATAGTGTAAGTATGTGACCGAATTTATTATTAAAAATCTTTATACGAGAATAATTTTTGTCGTCATCGAACGCGAAATACTCCTCGCGAAATTAGCCCTCTGGAAATGATAGTGGATCAATTGGACCAACTCAATTATACATTTCTAGATAAAAATGTCAAATAATTCAACTTTTTTTATGTTACATTTTTTAATTTGAACGATTGTTATTTAAATAAATCCTCGTCAAAGTAAAATTTTCACTATTTATCCGCAATCTGTTTTCAAACTTCAATGCAAATTTTTATATTGTTTCGAACTGTATAAAAATATGAAAAAATTACTTGGGTGAATTTAACAATGAGTTTTTACCATCATAGAAGTTGAATTGTATTTTACATATTTTTTACAGATCTAAATTTATCTCACAGAACTTACAATAAAAAAAAATCGACCGTATCTTTGAAGATACAACCTTTAAAGGTCTTAAATTTTTAAAGATCCAACATTTCCGGCGGAAGATTAGCATTATATTTTAATATTCTATTTTATACGAGTTATATCATTTTCGTTCCCTGATATTAATACTTTTTGAATTATCATAAGATAAATAGAACTTACAGACGCAATGTCAGTAACTGTGTTACAGATTTTAACGTCAGGCGTCGTCTACAATACACGGAGTAAGAAGTAAGAGTAAGAAATTGACCAATCACAGTCGATTATTCTTCTCACATTCGACTGTGATTGGTCAATTTCTTACTCTTACTTCTTACTCCGTGTATTGTAGAACGGGCCTTCAATTCTGGAGGGTTAAAAAAGTAGAAGTGTCTCGCATTCAGACGTTCTGATTTACAATATGCAAATGCATGATATTTCAAAGTCATATCACAGGTGTGCCAAGTCCAATTCAGTGATCAAATTTCTCCTCGGAGAATCTTTTTTTTTACTCAAATTGTTTTTTCTCTCTCGTTCTAAACTTGTTGCAGGATCAAGGATACATTTCAGCACTTGCACCAGCTAGGACTCGTTTCTGAATACTGGGTCACGCTCTGCGGAGTTGAATAAATTCCTCAGGCGAAATGAAAGGCATGGCACACACGAGCCGTTAAGTGAATTTCGCTAGTGCAACAGATGTGATCTTTAGAATAGTTTCATCAATTTTTACAAGAATAATCGTCAATTGACTGCTTTTCTCCAATGTTTCTGCCAATGTTTCTGCTAACTTTAATCCGTCTGCAATCTGGGTCTTTTTTACTTATATATTCCAGGTTTTATTATTTCAAAAAAATGTGAAAAAATTCAAGTTACTTTGTAACAAGGCTGAGCATGTGTTTGAAATACTTTTATTTGAAAAACAGTATCTGTAAGACAATTGTATTTTGTATTTTATGGGAGAATATAAAAGTATTTTGTATTTTAATATTAATAATGATAGATTGAAAATATTTTGTATTCCAAATACTAATATTGACACAACCAATCGTATTATTTGAATTATAAAACAAAAAAATTTTCAATCTTTCGATTTTAAATACAAAATACGTAATACTTTCATGTGCTCCACTGAAATAAAAAATACAAAATAGAGGTACAATTTGTATCGCAAATACTGTGTGTAAATAAAAGTATTTCAAATACATATCTAGCCCTGCTTTTCGACATTTCTGTTACATTACTAAACAGTTTCTTTTAACTCAAATATTAAAACTTTTATAAATAAAACTAAATAAAACTAAAAATTTTTAATAAAACTTTTAGTATAATCAAACTTTTATTTAAAATTAAAATTTGAGCAAAAATGAGGAAGAAATTTAAGAGTAAAATTTTGTGCCAAAAAGACTTAAATTGCAGACGGAGAATTAATTTTAATCTCGGTTTAATTTACTCTTTATCTTTTTCTAATTCTAAGAAAACACAAAGAATAAATTAAACCGGGATTACTGCAGTTAAATCTATATTGATAGAAATGGATTCATGTACGAAAATCTACCATCTCAGTTTCTCGGTCACGAATATATAATCATACACGCTTCATGTACATACACACACACATACACACACACACATTCATTTTAATATTTATAATCGATAATTTATATGCAAATTACATTTTCCTCGTATTCATAACATACGGAAAGATAGTCTCGGAAGGACGTTACGAATATCAGACTTCATTTATTGACCATTCTGTGAAATCCAATTTATTTTGCGAAAAAAAAAACGTCGAGATGGCAGCTTCAAAATTACTGTATTATTTTCTCAAATGATTGTCAAGATTGAAGTTGATCGTCGAATGTGAGCTATGATAACTCATCTATTTTTATATTCACTGTCTATCCAACATTGTTATGTTGCGAAGTAGAACACTCGCGATTACGGAAATTGCCGTTCCTTTCCTCTGGAATACCTCTGTGAGCGCACTGCGAGGCAGGCAAAACCAATTGCAACTACTGTGCCACGCAATAGATTTTGCTTTTTGAACAGCGATCAGCGAAATTGGATAATGCCGCGAGTGCGATGATGTGCCTGACTCGAGTTCTGTTCTTTTCCATGTGCATGTTTCGAGATCATCCGAAACGTTCGATTATATTCCACGTAGAACTTTCGAGCCTCGGGTTTTATCGGAAGGTTCAAATATTCACGAACCGCGCATGTTTTACGCGTCGATCAGTTTGTTTCGCTGACGTTTCCTTCTTCCAAGTCCCTCCTATGAGCCAACTTGATTTCAAAATAATATATTTATTCCAAGACGTGAATCTAAAAAGATTATAAAGTAAATGTACCAATAATTGAATGTGCCCAGTGATTAAAAAAATCAACAATATATTTGTAATTATCAATATATTTGTCAATAACAAAAATAACAAAATAAAAAAAATTAAATATTTTATATCAAAATCAATAATAAATAAAACATAATTCTGATTAAACATAATTCTGTTGTGAAAAAAATTGTTTATTTCAAGTTTCTCAGGGACAATCATATTTTCACTCATTTTCTTATCATCTTATTCAGTAAATAGGTAGTATTTATATTTTCGAATTTTTTAAACTATTATACTGTATTTATTTAAACACGTAGAGTGTTTTTTATAATTGTAAGAAACTGAAAATTGAATTTAAAAAATTCATTTTATTAAAAATTCAATTACTGATACAATATAGTCTAATATCAATAAAATGTCAATTATATATAAAAAAATATGACAGTATTTTTAATCACTGACAAAACAAAATTTCATGTGGCTATTAATTCCTTTTGTAATGCTACTAATTAATAATCAATAATGTATATAAAATTGATATCTTCTCATTTATATATATAGTTTATTGTCAGTCAAGGATAATTATGTAATTACTTCACGAAACGGTAGGCACCCTAAAATATCGGACCATATTTGTATTGTAAAAAAAGTAGCATAATATTAACGATAAGATAGAACTAACGATACGTAGGTAAATTTTAGCCTAAACTTGTTACTTCACGCTTCGAATTAGTTAGAAAATAGCCTGAACGATTCCAACGATAAAAAATATATCGGAAATTAGAGTAATTTGATATATGAATAGAATGATTTTGCTGAAATATTAAAAAATTTAGTTAGATACAGATCTAAAAATAATTTTCTTTGTACTATTAAAATTATGTAGAACGTTTAAAGTGGTTACTAGAATGTTAAATCAAAAGTTGCAGCATTGTTGCATTCATCAATGTTTAAGCGTTCTACATAATTATTTTGATAATTCAACAAAATTATTTTCAGATCTAGCCAAACTTTTAAATACTTTAGCAAAGTTATTCTTTCACATGCTTTATATAGAGAAGAGATTTTCGTGTACATTCCTCAGATATTCGCGCCCATAAACTCGTGTCCTTTTCCTTTTTTTAATTCGTAGTTAATCACTACTTGCTGCCATGCACTGATTGCGAAATACTCCGAATGTCCTCAGTACTTCTAAGACCACAAATGTCGCAACGCTCAAACACAACCGCCATTCCTATTATCCCCAGGCTCCCGCGAGTCAGAGAAAGCGCGGTGCTTCTGGCATACGTATAGAACATACATATAGAACATATAATGTTCTTTCCTCGTTACCCAGATCAGCAGAAGAGTCCACTGCTATCTCCAAATTCCGTGATGCGTGATTACGTGATGCTGGAAATGAATTTTCGGTGTATGTACGCATTATTCAGGAATACGCTCGGTCTTTCATGAACATGAGAGATCGTCGTCTATGGCACGATTCACACAAGCGAAGGCACGAAGTTTGCCTTCAACGTGTCAACACTTATCCGACGAAGCACACACTCGTGTCTTCTCTTCTGCCTTCCCCGTCCCATTCTCTCTCTCTCTCTCTCTCTCTCCCCCCCCCTCTCTCTCTACATCCTCCTCTCGATAGTACACCGCTATTATTCGCAATGGAGAGCCGGAAATGCTCGATCACTTTCTACTACTGATCATGTCCCACGTTACTCATTGATCCTGACGACTATAAATTGGGTCGCCTAGAAGCCGATCGTGTACATCGTGCTATCGGCAGAGCTATAGAGAAAGCATAGGATGGACGGGAAGTTTCAAGCCACAGGGTATGCGCGAGTAATATTCCGATTAGGATGACCACCAGATCTATATATTTCGATTTGACGTTTAACCGCGACAGCTGTATTTAACTCTTGACCGAGTTATATCCGACAGTTTCTGATACTTTAATGTAATACTGAGCTTATGAAGCATATTGTTCTCTTGAATCCTTTTCGACAAAAATATGCAGAAAGAGATTAATTTTGTTGAAGTATCTAAATTATCTAAATTATCTAAATTAACTAAGAGAATACTTAATTGAGATAAATGTATTTAAAATACATATAATACGTCAACATCTAACTATGACTGTAATTGGCATTTCTCTTACTTGGTTGATGTATTCATATAAGCAGTTCTGTTTTAAACTAATATTGTCTAAAAATTTAGCTAGATATAGATCTGAAAATAATTATTGTTGGATCATCAAAATAATTACGTAGGAATCTCAAACATGCTGGAAAAAATTTTGATATTCTATAGGGTCCAGTTTGAGTGTCTTACATAATTATTTTAATAGTTCAACAAAATTATTTTCAAATCTATCTTTCGACTGAATTTTTAAATACGAATTTGAAAATAATTTTATTGGACTATTATATATATAAAATAATTATGTGGGACACTCAATTTGGTTACAAAAATATTAAAACTTTCTTCACAACATTGCTCATCATGCTTGAGTTTTCTACATAATTATTTTGATGATCAAACAAAATTATTTTCAGATCTGTATTTATGTAAATTTTTAGATACTTCATCAAAATCATTTTTTCTATGCAGATTTTAATGATAAACTTTGATCCTTGTAATTAATAAAAAAAAATTATTTATTATGAATTATTCGTGGACAAATTTGTGATGCCAAAATGCGTCGCGTCTTAAAGGAAATCGCGAATCTGATGATGAGATCTGCTTTTACGTCGCAAAACTGCGCCGGAAGGCTCAAAAAGAAACATTAGTGGCTTCGACTATTTTAAGCGTAATTCGCTGTGATAATTTTAGCGTATGGAAAATTTGCCTCGTGTTGCAAGTCGGCGCGTGGGAACGCTCGAGCGATCGAGCCGCGGACTTAATTCTGTCGGTCATTACTTAAAGAAAACGCGGATCGCGATAAGGGAATCGCTTTACCGATACGGGTGTGAATGATGTCTTAACTTTCTCGGATTTGCTTGCCACGTCGCACCTTTTACGGACGATCACCGGACGCGGAAAACATTTGGCGTTGACTTTCATTGATTTTATCCGGATGCAGAATGGAAAGGTCACTGACTCGCATAAGTCACACTGCGATTGCCTCTGTCGTCGTTTTCCCGATATCGATCCAGCCGATCTAAAACGCTCATTGATTTAGTCCGGAAGGACCGAGCGGTTCTCACCGGTTTTACCACGCTGTGAGCATTGAGAACTATGAGAAATTGCATCGGGAAAAGCGAGGATGCCGTAACTCAAACGCGCTATTAGATATCACCCGAATGGATCTTTCAAAAACTGATTGATAATTTTTATATTAATCATTCATTATTTTTTCAATGCGACAAGGTAACGACAAATCGGACAAAGCAGAGACGCCACAGAATTAGTAACTCAAACACGCGTCTCAAAAATCAGAGTGGATCTTCCTGGTAGAAATTAGCAATTTTCTTACACCCATCTAGTTATTACTTTTATTGTATGTACTGTATTTTCATTAGTTGGAACAATACTGTGTAGGAAATGGACAAGTACTTAATAGAGTTTTATTTAGTAGTACACTGAAACAGAGTTTTCCTGGAAAAAAATGTGCATATAGTACTAGATCTTCCTAATTAATTTGTCTAGTATTAATAGGTTATTATCAGTTATTATTATTATTAAACATGCGTAAACAATTTATTGCTCTGTTTTGTTTAATGAATAGATTCAAATTTTTCGTATTTTTTTTTGTGTGCAGTAGTAACTACAGGCAAAGTGTTGCATGCAGATTGGGATCCTAAGTAGTTTTACTTCTTAATTATTAAACAGAGTTAATATAACTGTCCAACAGTTGGATAATCAAATAAGGTTTATTATTTTCTTAACGGAATGACGATAAAACCAATCTTGTGATAAGTGAATATCAATGTAATTTGTACCAATTTACGTCACCGTTATCTCATAAACAACGATTGTCTCCTTTGGTCGATAAGAATAAAGGCTATCCGAGGCGAGCAATTGCGCACATATAATATTAAACTGCATTGTCAAAGCCTCAGTCAGGACTCGTCAAGACGCAGCAGATGGTCTCTTTTACCTAAGAATCGACGACCGTTCTTGGCGGAAGCGACGTCGCGATGTTCTATTAAAAAAAAAAAAAAAAAAAAAAAAAAAAAAAAGAAACGAGAAATAGAAACGAGCGTGGCGTGCACAACGGAGAATCCGTTCGGATTGGCGCAAATCGGTGGGGATAAATCGCGAGGAAACAGCTGCTCGAACTATACGATGGCATCGCGGGCGCAAGTTGGCCGATTTCCAGGACATTGTCTCTTGACAGAATGCAACGCGGCTCATCGATAGTTACCGGGCTTGCACAGACCCGGAAGATTCGCCGGAAAACCAGCGATCACGCTCGTCACGCTGCAGCAGCGAAGGGAAAACTCTCGCAGCGCGATTGAAGGCACTGACCAAAAATAGGAGCTCCGGAGGTCAACGTCCGAAGCACACCACGCGGGAAGCCGAAGTGTGATATATATATATTTTTTCCTTTTCCTTCTAGTATTTTGAACGCGTGTTGTACATAAATTTTGCCATAATGACGCCGCATGTTTATCGAGCAAAACTCGAAATTCATAAGGCACTTATTACTCCAGCACGACACATGCAGATTCATTAAACGCATAATAATGGCGAATGTTGCAAATTGCAGCACACTTTACAATTCTCTTGCCGAGGCAAATGCAAATATCAAGGATCTTGCATTGTAGATCTGAGTGTGTAATAAGTGCCTTAATATATATGCGTATACGTCATATAGCTTTTCGTATAAAAATAACATTACATAAAAATATGTTTAAATGTGCAAATGCACTTTCGTGTATGTAGTAATATATTATTTTTACACGACGAACTGAATCATACATATGTATATGAAGGCAGTTAATTATTGTATATACTTGTATTTGCAGTGTAATAACGTCCGAGTCGAAAAGAATTCGCGCGAATTTTCGTATAGCATAAAAATATATCGCTCATTTTGCTGCAACAATAAGACACAACTTAAAAAACAAAGTTTTCCAAAAAATAAGTTGATGTTAGAATCGATATCCAGAAAATGAATGAATATTTTGAATCAATAAAATTTCGTAATATTAATTTTGATCTGATTAATAACTGATTGTAGAAAAATAAAAGTATGTTCTTTTAAATTTAAAGTATATTCCTTTTTTTCTGTTCCTGTTTTTCTTTTTCTGTACACAGAACGGTTTTGTTAATGTAGCTATAAATTTATATATGTATATATACAGATTTGAAAATAATTTTATTAAACTATCAAAATAATTATGTAAGACGCTCAAATTGGTGAGAATTTCAAAACTTTATGCATCATTGCTCATCATGCTTGAGTTTCCTATGCATAATTATTTTGATAATTCAATAAAATTAATTTCAAATCTGTATCTATCTAAATTTTTAGATACCTTAATAAAATCGTTCTTTATATGTAAACTAAATAAATGAGAATTTTTGAGTTATGTCATTTTTATAACAAATGAGCGACATTGCCTGCTGGAAAATTTCCAAACAGAAGCTTGTATGACTCAAATAAATTTCGTAATTCTGCGTCATTCATGAATTTTGTTATTTTATTATATAAGGAGCAAAATATAGTATCATTGCTGTAAATAATAAGTCGCCGATGAAATTTAGAACAGTATGCACCTTGACATTCAACGTAAATATGTTCCGCATTCCGCTCTTAGGCGAAGACGCATTTGTCACGCGTGCGCTATCACAATGAAGAAATCACGTTTTGTTATTTTTTCAATATAACATGACCAGCGCACGTGTCGTAGGGAATGGTACATCAGCGACTTTTTTTCATACAATACCATTAGACGATTTGAATAAAAACGCTCGCGGCGGCGTATTTCCATTCTAGTTCAAATTCAATTGCGAGCAGCGAAATGACTACCTGCCGGTTAGAGGCGAAATGGATTGTCACCGTGCATGTGCACGATAAGATTTGCAAGCGTTCCTAATAAAATGTACATTTACAGAGTAATAAAGTATTTTGTATTTGTGTTAAAACTGGTCCTTGTTTTTTATATTGAATTTTTAATATATTTGGATGTTAATTTTACTGACAAAATAGGCTTTCACAATTTGCTTATAGAACGTGTCAGTGCCGTATTCTTTGTGTTATTTAAATAATTATTTAAATAATATTTAGGCTAACACATTCATCTCATATTAAATTAACACAAAAATTTGGGCGGACGCGAAAAATGTGTTAAATTTAACACGAATTTTCCTGTGTACTTTTTTAGCAAACAATTCCGTGAGTCTTTTTAAATCTCGCGAGAACTCTACTCGATCATCAAAAAATGATTTAAGCAAGGCAAAAGGTATTCGACAGTACGTTCACTCAAATATGGATTACATATTAGCCGTGCTCCAATTTCTCCAGTAATAACAGAAAAATAGCATACGAGTAGCTTTCCTGCAACACGAAGTACAGGTGCAATTTTGTTCACTAAGTATTATCGACTAATAGCACGTCTTCGAGGACTGGAGCGACCTACGTACGTTTTTGCAAATCGTTTCAGGCGTGTATTTATAATAGTTGATAAAAGATCCTAGAAAGAAATTGTCGGTCACACTAATTCATACCTCATTTATATATTTTCGAAAACCTGAATGTTCTCCAACACCTGATGTGTCCCGCGACAGATTGTCTCGCGGCGCGAAAATACACGAAGAATTAACCATTATGCGTAGGCAAGAGAAACGCGCCAGACAGAAATTCACGAGGTTCTTGATTAGACGGAGAGGTCTGGTCACTTGATTCAGCGATTTCCCTGAGGCTCTCCCCGTAGAGCCTTTTCAGCAGAGGCATTATGCCAGGAATTCGCTTGGCCAGCGCGAGTAAACGTCCACCACGAAGGCCGGTCGTCACAGCGCGATCGTAGAAATGCAGCGTCGCATGCTGCCGGTGTATAATGGCGGTGGCGGGTTTATTCCACTGCGGCACGCACGCTGGCTCGCACTCTAATATTTTAAATTCGTGCGACTAAAGCGCTGACGCTATTAAACCCAGACCCGAACGAGCCAGATGCATCGTGGATGTTTGGTTGATATCGAGATTAATCTTTTCACTGCTACGCGAGTGCTGCACGCGATAACGGGGCTCTATCCAAAGTTTTACAACCCCGTCTGTTATTTGTAACGATTCTTCGTCCAATGAGAAAAGCTTACAAAGTCTTAAATCTTCTTTAAAGATCTAATAAGAGTATCAAAATACAACGGGAGGGATATACATTCACTAGTCTTTCCCTCTTCCTCTCTCTCCCTTCCCCTCCTCTCTTTCTCTCACTCTTTCTCGGGAATTGAGAAAATATGGCGGACCAATCAAACCTGGCATTTCATTTTCAAACTCTTATTAGAGAAATAATCTCTAATCTTATTAACACTAAGACTTTGATCCTCGATTCACTATACTTATGGGATCATTTCATCCTTGTTGTTTACCAAAGTTAAAGAAAGACGTTAGTCAAAGTTGAGTGATGTTTACGGGTATTGTGAATTGTGAGTATGAATCGGACAGCAGCCTAACAATATCAATTTTTTATTAACTAAAAAGACCAGGCAAATCAATTATTATATCATGACAATAAAAAAGTGATAATAAATCAAATATTTCATCAATATAAAGAATATAATTATTTTAAGAAATGGAAAAATTTCAGAATTCTATCTGTCATGCAAGAAATATATTATTGTATTGATCTAAAAAATAGGAGCAGTCAGTATTGACTATTTCTATTACTTTTAGTAGTACTTTTAGTGTCAACCCTTAAATGCCTCACTACTTAAACAACATTTGGTGCATAGTATAACCAATCTAATTCAATTGTTCATAATTTTCATAGAAATAAACATAACAATGCTAAGCAAATGTATGTATCCTTAATGGTCAAAAAGTTATAAGCCATAAATAATATCATATAAAGCGTTAGAAAAACTTTGGAAAAAATCGGTGTACCACACTGAAAAAGCGTTGAAGAGCTAAGTCTCTGAGATTAAAAAAAGTGATATATTACTATCATTCGGAACTGATAAACAGAGTAGCATTAACTCATGTTTAAAAAATGTGGCACAGTCATGTTTAATTACGCCACCATTACAAGCGACTATTTTCTATGTAATTAGCGTTCATAGATAAGAAACTTTCCGCAGACTTTAGTGAAACAAACAACTGTGACAGATAACAAAACAACAATAAAACTATTCACTTCAGGTAGACGCTGCTCTAATACAATTTTAATTCGCAGTTTAATTATAGAAGCATGTAGCAATAAAAATCGAGAAATGTTTTAATAAACATTGAAAGAGCAATTCTGGTAAAAATTAAAAAATTTGGCTAGATACACGTCTGGAAATAATTTTGTTGGACCATCAAAATAATTTTGCAAGAAACTTAAGCATGATGAGCAATGCTGCCAAATGTTTCGATATTCTAGCAACTAATTTTGTTGTCCTATCTAATTGTTTTAAGGATTCAAAATTATTATTCTTTTAAGGATACAAAATTATTTTTCAGATCCGTATCTAAATTTTAGATTATTCAACAAAATTACTCTTTCAGTAAAGAAAATTGATTTTTAATTGGCCAAAGAATCGTTGCCTGTTGATGTCGTAACAATAAAAACCGTACATTCGCAGATGCAACAACGAGGTTACTTTAATCGGATATTCTTCGCAATTTTCCTGGTACGTCACAATGAATGATCATGCCATGGATACATGACACGACACTAACATAAATGACATTCGTTCAAGATGATAACCGCTGAAAACCGGAATCTCGCATCGTGGCGGTGTCAGTAGATCAAGTCGGCTGTTCTTGGAGTTTATGTAGAAGCAGAAACGATATTCTGCATTGACTGCTTCCAGGAACGACGTCGTGATCGCGCGCCTTTTAACTCGGCGGCCCCAGCAACAACGGCTGCAGCAGTCGAGACTGTCGAGAGATGTCAGGGAGAGATGGGGAAAACGCAATTCGCGCCACGCGAGCGATTGATTCTCGCAACGAGTCGTAATTGATCCGGTGAAAGGAAGAACCGCGAATAATCATTTCCACGATATATACGTGGGACGACTGCACGGCGAAATGTCGGCGATAATCTCGCGAACCGCTCGGGAAACGTAAGATCGACTTCCGCCCGCCGCGAGCACTCGGGAAACGGAACTTCCTGCTGCGGAAAACGATTCGCAGGAAAAAAAATAAAAGAAAAAAAAAGATCGCTTAACTCTCCATGGTAAATTCTCAATCTTCCGTTCTGGAAGATACAATCTTCGGTGCGAGAGAGGTGTACGAACGACGGAAGTCAACACGTGTAGAACCCAAAAACCGCTCGCTCAACGGCGCGCGATATTAGCAATACTAATGAGCTTTATTATTTCCTGGCAGGTTCGTTAGAATCGATTGCAGATGAATTGTTAATGTGAACACGCGGAAGACCATCGGTATTGGTGTCACGTGCTGCGTGTTTTGCTTTGGACTTTTGCGCTTAGCAATAACTTCTACTTTACTCCGATTAGCGCGAGTAAAATTCACGTTAATCCAGCTAGTTTAATGGCGCGCTATCAGAATTGACGTATTTATTGTTCATTTACAATTTGTGCAATTTGCAAGTCTTACGTCTTGGCTAAACTAACGAAGAAATATTGGTGATTTATAAATTTTAAAAGTATATGATCGTATATACATTCTTAAAGATATAGGTATAGATTTAATACCATGGTTTTGAATCCACACTATGATGGTGTTGATATTAATACTAACCAGTAAGAATTATACAAGGTGTTCGGAAATTCAACCGACAACGCTCGTGGGCAAATAGAGCGGACTAAACTGACGAGTCGAAAAGTCCTCTACCATTTTACAATTTTCGCAATAGTTAACAAGATATTAATTACTAAAAATTGCCGAATATTGGTCTTCAATAATTTTTTTCTCAAATACTATCAACCTTACAGAAAAACTACAGAAGACAAAAATTGTTTATTCTCTTCTTATAGAAGTTTAAGAATTTTTTCAGAATTTTTAATCAACTTTTTAGTACTGCATTTTCTCTTATATTGGCAACTATTGTTACCAACATGAGAAAATACGATATTAAAAAATTCTGAAAAAATTTTCAGAACTTTCTGAAAAGAAAATAAACAATTTTTGTCTCTCGTAATTGTTTTTCTGTAAAAAATTGATATTTGAGTAAAAAATTATTGAAAACCAATATTCAGCGACATTTGATAAATAATATCTTGTTAACTATTGTGAAAAACACGATCAGTTTAATCCGCTCTACCTGCCCACAAGCGTTGTCGATTGAATTTTCGCCTAACCTAACACCCTGTGTATATATATATATATATATATATATATATAAACAATGTGTGGTATTAAATGTATACTCAGCATACTCGTATTTTTTTAGAAAACAAATTGTACACTCTATTCAATATAAGAGCATGACCGACGTAACTTTTAAAGTATTTATTGTAAAAACATAAAAAAATCATGTATGTATACAATCAGTACTACAATGCTTTTGTATTAATAAGTAATCTAATTACTGCCATTTTCAATTATTGTCGACATCTTTGAGACATACCTACTTTCTACTAATTGAAAAACATAGTCTGTTTAATAAGAGCGTGACCAAATAAACTTTTATTTCGGAATTGCTACATCAAGCATTTTTGAACAGGTAGAGAGAAAGGTTCTTTATTTACAACGCATTATACAAAATTTTAGTTATCTACTGTCTGATTTTACTAGAAAATGACGTATTGTTTAACGATGAAAAAAATTGTGCTTTTCTAATGTTAGTTATTATAGCTTAGTTAACACGTCATAAAACAAATTAATATAAAGTATGTATCATTGTGCAAAATTAATCAGGCGATCTACATGAATCATGGAAGATCTTATCAACTTCAGAAATGGAAATAACTTTTTATCTTCTAAAATAAGAATTAAAATATCTATAGATCGCCTATAATTTGCCAGAACACGCAATGAGAAAATTTTTTTTATTAAAGATAAACAAAAGATTTTGACTATATCAATCAGAAATCTGGTTGTTTCCAATTAAAATTTAATAGAGTCAAGCAGAAAATTTTATTCCCATTTAACATTTTCAACCAGAATTCCAATTGATACAACTAGATTCTTTTTTTCAGTGAGATAAGGCACGAAAGATATATCGAAAGTTATATCGGTCACGCTTTTATCGAACAAATCGACAGTGCATGGTTGCGGCATTTTTATTATGACGTAAAGTCGGTCGTACACGAGGATTATAAGATTGATTAGCGCTAATAGTGGTTAATTAAGGTCTTCGGCGTTGTAGCCGCAATACAAGCTGCGTTCCAGAGAGGAAAAGGAGATTGCTACCTATAATTCGTTAACCGTGGCTGCTGCTGCAAATGTCCTTAACGGCCGATGATTGCCGGTATCTGGTAAACTAAGTCTCCTTTCCCTGTGTGCCTCGTGTTATAACTGCGCCTACGCCTAGAGGAGAAGAGAGAGAGAGAGAGAGAAAAAAAAAGAGACGGCAAGTCGCTATTCGCAATCAGAGTTAATCAAGCAAGGTTATCGTTGCAATCAAGTGTCTCGCCTTATAATTTAAGTTCTTTGAAATTTCGTCGATTCAAGGTACCTACATGCTGTGTAATTTTTACGTACGCGCGTTGCCATAGATCAAGAAATTATCATAGCTCGTAATAAAAACCTATTTTTGAAAATGAACTTTAACATTCAGATACGGCCAGCTCGAATTAAATTTTGCGAAATTTAACCCGAAGTATAAAGACAAACAATGAATCCACGATGACGCGGTCGTATTTCCGTGGGTTATTTGCTTTCGTTGTCGATTGTTAAGCTGATGTAACATCGGCGTGATATTGCATTTAATTAAATCTTCAGTTAGTCTCGATAATTGTGCTCCACCTATTGTAAGTAAATAAACGTCTGACTCACGAACAATTACAATTAACCTGGGAACGGTTACTCAATTATTTTTGCATAAATCATCACCTAGTAATTTTTACACCTCAATTAAAAGTTATTATTATTAATATCAAATATATTATCTTTTATATATACTGAAATAACATTTATAACCTTTAAGATATAGGTAGTCTAAAGACACACAAGTTGGTAAACAGTCGAGTAAAAAGTACTCTCCGGAAAAAATGTTGATTTTATTCTCTAAATTCGTTGGAATAAAATTTCACTCTAAAGAGTGAAAATTGAGTAAATCCTGAAAAAGAATAGCTCAACTTTCAATCTTTAAGTGTGAACTTTCACTCTTCAGAGTGAAATTCACTCTAAAAGTTTTAGAGAGCATGTGTTTATATTATTTTTCATTACATATTTTTTACTAACATATTTTTACTAGTATTTTTACTAGTATATTATGTTATAGTTAAATTTATATTAATTGTAACCTTATAAGATATGTAAAAATAATAAACAATATAATATATTATAGGAGCGTATACGTGATAACACAAACTATAGAAATCAAACTATAGAAATCAAACTACATACGTAGTATATAAATTTACATAAGAATCATACAAGCATTAAGATCCAGCTAGACCGTTTAAGGCTTTGATTTCTATAGTTTAAAAATAATAAATTGTAAGACTTATGAGCATTAATATTTTTTTATTTTTCTTTCCCCTAAAACAAAATTTAATAAAACTATCCGTGGAATGTTACGGCTATCTCATTTATCTATTTATAGGTCAATTACATATCGTACGTTACTGATTTGTTCTACAATTTATTAGTATTAAAAATCACTACGTAGGTATATAGATTTACTCATTATTTTGTAAAATATGTAAAAAGTTTATAAAAAATAAGTATGGATTCTCGATCTGTATATAGAAACAAATAGATACTATGACTGAGCATTTATTTCTTTGCTTTTGGGGTAAAAATATCACTCCAAATAACTACCCCGAGATAAAATTCAAGAATTAACCTGGGAAAAAAATGCCATCACATTGTCCAATCCAAAAAAAAAAACAAGAAAGTCAAAATAATGTTAATGTGACGTCATATTGATCGATTGATTATTGATCGAATTTATGTCATTTTTTTGTCATGATTCAATCAATATAATATTATTTTTATTTTCTTGTTCTCCTTAGGGACAAACGAAGCAATCCTGGAATCTGCACACGACCGTCGGTGAGGCTGGCATCGCGATTTTTGGGTCCGTACAAGCCTCTAACAGGTCATTGTTCACAATTTGCCACACGTCGAGAGAGGAGAGCCGGCGAAAAAGTCGCGCAGATTCGAGTGACAAGTCGCTCGGAACTGACAGAGACGGACAGTTTGGGGTCACGAACGTCGATATACACCGCTCCCGTATATTTTCGGGGCCGTCTATCGACTTTTTTTCGTTATTACCGTTAAACGCGGTTCTTTTACTGCCGAATGAGCGGAGCGGAGCAGAGCGAAGCAAGAATGACCACGACCGCGACGCCGAGCGCGATGACTTCGTATCTCTTGTCTCCCTCGCCGCCATCCTCGTCCACTTCGACGAGATGAATAAACATCGTGTGCAGACGCGTGTATTTCGAGAATGACGTACGCGAGGTAGTTGGGCGTCGTGCGGCCGAAATAGACTGCGTAATTAGGGCAAGGTGCGGAAAGCCCGAGTTCATTTTTGCCGGCCTTTGTTTCGACCTCTGGTAGTAAGGGAGACTGGGATCATCAAAAGTAACACCGATAAGCTGTAATATTTACATAAAAAAACATTATAAACAAAATATGTAAGTGTAAGGAAAAGATAGAAGTTTGTAATAAATATATATTTCTATCTCTTCTTTACGCTTTTCTATTTATTTATAACGTTTTTTATGTAAGTGTTACAGCTTACCCGTGTTACTTTTGACCCCAGTCTCTCTTACTCGTTTATGCAGTTAAAGATAATTAGAATTCGTGTAATTCAATCTTGTATTAATTTGTTCATTGAGGGTGGATTTAATTTGAATTAATGTCATTCACGAATAATTAACCCTTAGCGTCAGCCAAATTAATGTACATAAACTGGAAATCATCGACGAAGATTTTAAGAGAATATAACGAGAGATATAATATATTGAAATGATATATTGATTTGATGTTAAATAATTATTAAACATGGATGGCACATTTACGTTCGAGATAAAATTCGAGAGTTAATCCTGATTCGGAACTGGTACTAAAATTTACCTAAATATAGTTATTGAAGTTGAGTCTGTGAGTATAGTATGTCTGAATACGAAAATTTATAATTGAGCTACAAATTATATTTATTTAAAATTTTCACTAAAAATTTTCATTAAAAAAATATGTATTCATATATTTATTCAAAATATTCAAACAAAATGTAAACTAAAAAAGAAAGCTCCAATAAACAACTATTGCCTAAAGGACACTTTAATATAATCAATATTTCGACGATTCTAAGTGATTATAGACACCCAAAAAAAAATATTCTGCCGATAAGCGGGGAATTACTCTTAGCATTTCCTCTAAGCAAAAAATCTTAAATGAATTAGGTGCGTGTATTTATAACACGTATTCATCTATAAAAATGAGGACACATGAGCTACGATCAAAAATAAATTCCTCTATACAAAATTCTATTATAATAACTCGAATAGCCTTTTGAAATAAAAGAATATGCAAGATACTTCTTGTTCATCCTCTTATTTCAAAAGACTATTCAAATTATTATGATAGAATTTTGTATAGAGGAATTTATTTTTGATCGTAGCTCAAAACTCTGTTTCCTCAAAACGTGCTATCCAAGCTACATATCTCAAGAAGATTCCTATATTGAAAGGAATATTATTCTCTACAAACGAGAGTATTTTTTGGATTACGTAAAAACGACTTCCTTTATCCAAATTGTGCATGCAACATGATATTGACTTTATATTGTTCCACAATGGTGTTTTTTCATATAATATTTATCTTAATTATTTTGAATTAATAAATACCAGCGTGTTATTTCGTTTCTATGTAACCTCATCAAATATTAATAATATGAAGCTGTTATCATGAAATTAAGAATGGTTACAGTACGAAGTATACCGTTGGCAATAACTCGATCACAAGCGTGCGATTAGCTCAGCGTAAATGTATTAGGCTTACCGTTCTAGGGATCGTAAGTTCAAATCTTACCGGAGCCGGCGATGCGATGCGTTTTTAAATAATTAATTATAGTTAATAAGACGGAATATAAGTATGCGAAATAGTAAAAATATAAATTAAACTGGAAAAATAAAAAGTAATAGTAACAAAAGAATTATTTTTTTCATTAAGATATAACCATAATTTTCTTATTACAAGTAAATATGATATTTAATTCAAGCAAAGAGATTCTTCTATTATTAAGAGGATTGCAATCTTAAAGCCAACCTGTCATGGGTAAACGAAATTCCTCTACTTTGGAGAGTATCCTCTCGAGGTCATATATAAATGGAAAATCCTCTGACATTAATACGGAACCGCTAAACGGTAGAATATTTTTTTTTGGGTGGATTACATACTGTTAAAAAACTTATCTTTATGAAGTTTGTAATCTTTAGTTGGATATGGAAAGAAAAACACAATTATGATAATAATAATTTTATTATGCGTAGGTATATTATTCTTTATATTTCTTTACAAATGTAAAATTTGCTCGGACATAATTTTAATTGAGGAATTGGATGCATAGAAATGTATGAATAACTTTATGTAATTTAAAAAAAGAATTTACAAAGTTTAAAGTCTGAATATTATTCCTCTGGCGGTTTCATATATTGTTTTTATCTGTTTGCTCTATGCTTGCAAGCTATGTGCAGATAAGATATATGCAGAGAGTAAACGCAAAATAAAAAAGTATTCGTAGTTATAGTCTCTTACAAAAATATTCATTCAAATAAAATAAAAAGTATTTATTCGTTTCTCAATAAATATCAAAACAAGTGTATTCACATTCATATTTTAGTATATTGATATTTATTACTCGTTCATTTATTCAAATATTGGATGTATTCGTCGAACACATTAAACATTTAATTCACATTAATTAATACTCTTCACCTACAATTATACTTTTAGTCTCTCCATTTAAATCTAGGTCTTTTTCATCCAGTTCACGTTTTTTATCGTTCAAGCTTTTAAAAAGATTCAAAATTATTTTTCTTCATCTCTATTATATTGCCAAATAATTATTTCAAAACTTAGATAAAAATTAAATAATAAATTTCAGCAAAAATGAAGATAAAATTTAAAAACGAAATTTTGCTTATGCCAAAAAAGAAAAAACTCAAATTGCAGACGGAGATTTAAAAGATACTAATTTCAAAGTACTAAAATATAAAAAGGAACGAATACTAACAAATATACCTTAATGAGAATTTGCAATCTAAATTTGCAGATGTGAGATGAAGAGAATTGAATCGTTTGACATTTTTGACAAAGAGATATATAATTGAATAAGTCCAATAGGTCCGCCATCAGTTCTGGAGAGTTAATTTGCTGCACGCGAGATTGAGTCTCTTATTTCGCCGGCGGGATGTAATCTACCCGCGACACGAGAGCTATATTTGCTAGCAGATCTCGGCGAACGCGCGGACGAAAAGCGAACGAGCACTTTCTAATTATTCAAAGGTACTTTTCTGCGGCGCGATATTCCTCATGCATGGTCGGGTGCAAATGGAAGAGTCTCTTCTTCCGGTGCATCACGCCGCGCGCGCCGCGCTGATATCTCCCATGCGACTTTTACCTTCCCTCTCTCGCGCACGTGACGGCCATAATACGGATCGTGCTGCTGGGATCGTGAAGCGGCCACCACACGGAAAGTGAGAGCGCTAACTACCGTAAACACATAAATCAGGGGCTAAAACTTTGTCGTTGAAGAGACAAAGTGCTGCGTGCACGGAAAAGCCGATTGACCCGCGACCTTTCGCCCGTCGATAGTAAATTTGCGTAAGAGAGAGACCTCCCTCTTCACTTCATCCTCATATGAAGGGAAGAGAACTTAAAATATCAGAGCAACTGCGTATATCGAATGAATAATTAAATTTATTCTCGCGCAATATACCGATTTTTTTATACCTTGTGGAAAGTTTAAAGGAACTTCACGTTATATTACATAAAATAGAGAAACAAGTCATATTTAACACTAGAACCACTGATGATATTATTTTAGCTCCGTTAATTATTTCAATTTTTTTCTTTTTTGTATTAGATCAATATAGTATAAAATGTGCGTATAAAACAAATAATTCTAACAATACAAATAACACTAAAATAATTTTTCATAAATCGAAAATAAGGACTCAAACGAGAATAAAAAATTATCAAATTGGCACCTTCGGCAATTGTAGTGTTAAGAAACAGGATACACTGAGGTCCAGTTTTACAACTCACAATTAACTCTTAACCGAGTCCAACTTATTCATTATCTCTTTCCAATTCTAGAATTGAAAAGAAATGAGAAACAAGTTGAACGTCGATTAAGAGTTAATCGTAAGTTGTGAAACTGGTCCTTAAAGAGAAAAATATATCTGGTATTTGTGATTATAATTGCATGATAAATATATAATTATGTTTAAGAGCTCCATTTTTATAGTTATTACTATAATGTTTATAATAATTATACTTATAGTCCCATCAAAAAAAAATACAGGCATTGAAAATGACTATGAATTATAAAATTATAATTATATGTTACTCTCTAAATTATAGTAATTACAATTTTTTTTCTCAGTGTACATTATTACTATAATTTATGTAAGGGAGAGTGGAGTAAGTCGGACCTCTATTTGCAGTTTGCTCTCTATAAGGTGTAAATAAAGTCCGATCGTAAAACCAAAGGTGCCGTTGGAAATATTTTTGTTTGAGATCATTTTGACGAGATCAATCTCTCACCTGTGTTAAACTATAATGGAAAATGTAAAAACGCTTTTTCCGGTCCGATTTAGAACTATTGATTCCAAATCGGACTATCCCCTGATTCAAATCGAACACTCCTGTTTTTATGGACTTTTGGATCTTTTTCTTCAAGTGCCATACGCTATCTCAGCGCGTAGGCGCCTCCTTCTCATATTATACCTTTGCATGCACACTGATCGTACACAACGTATATGAGGACCTACAATATAAAATACGAAATGTGATGTAAAAGGCTAATAAGAGTCAATAAACTGTAAAAAGTCTACATTGTTCATTTAACAAAAGTTTAATAAAATATAAAAAAACAGAAAAAAATAAGAAAATTAAACACCGCGGATTACAAATTACATATTTCGACTTATGTTTAAGGCCGCAACGCACACTCTTGCATAACGCATAATGCATAGTGCATAAAGGAATCAATCAATCACAATTCTTCTTTTTCATGGAATGGGAGGAAAGGGAAGATTCTGATTAGTTGATTCGCTTATGCACTATACGTTATGCGTTATGCAAGAGTCTGTGCTGCGGCCTTTAGGCCCTCTTCAGATGTACATAAATTCGGAACGCAGTAAAAAATTGATATACAAAAATTGGAGAAGCGATGGATTCGTTACATAGTTAAATGAGTGTTTTAAGTCAGAGAAACCGAAAAATGATCGTCAATCGACGAGCAATTTTTCCGTTTCTCTGACTTAACACTCATTTAACTATGTAACGAATACGTCGCTTCCCCAATTTTTATATATCAATTTTTTACTGCGTTCCGAATTTATGTACATCTGAAGAGGGCCTAAATATAAGGCCGAAATATGTAATTTGTAGTCTGCGGTGTTTAATTTTCTTATTTTCTTCTGTTTCTTTATATTTTATTAAACTTTTGTTAAACGAACAATGTAAACTTTTTACAGTTTATTGACTCTTATTAGCCTTTTACATCACATTTCATATTTTGAATATTAAGAGTCCTGTGTTATTTTAAGTTTTTCATAACCTACACTTTAAACGCCGATTCCGAACGGTAATTTTTGGTAGGGAGGTTTTCCTGGACAAGTATACTACTCGGTGGTTTGCCATTGCCTTCCGAGAGGAGCTACGAGTGTATGAAAATGTGTCGGTTCTGCCGGGGATCGAACCCGGGATCTTTAGTACATGAGACTAGTGCGCTGTCTGCTACACCACACTCGCGCTCGACTTTTAGACAGAATTTTAAAATATTTTAATGTATTTTTGTTGAGTGTTGAGTAAAAACGAGCAATTTGGCAATCAAAGATAAAAATTTTATTAAAAAAAAAAAATTACTGACAGTTTATATTTTATTAGAATTGAAATCAATAAAACTCAATTAATCTGAGTCTGATGACGCATGATATTTTACTGATTTAATTCCTTGGACTAGATCTGGTCGGCCGATCACCAGTATTATAACCAGGCCTATAAGTTATCTACCGTACTGTAGGCCCAATTTGAACACCTAAAAAGAGGTCCGATTTGGACAAGAGTCCTTTCGAACTTTGGAACAAATTTTACAATAAACCGTAAAAGTGATCACAAAACGCTTGATATTTTTGAATTCTGCACTCTATTATCTTAAATCATCTATTTATCTTTCAAATGTTTAACATCTTTTAAATAATGATTTATAAGGATTTTCTTTTTTAAAAACATTTTCGCACGATGGCTGAAAATATATACTTGCGTCTATTCTATGAATGTTATGACAACCGTTAAACTGCTGTAACATGTTTAGTGTCTTATAAGACATGTAATGTCTAGTTTAGTGTCTTATAAGACATGTCTTATAAGACGTGTCTTTACATTATAAATAGGCCACTCTCTTCTATGTTGCAAAATTGAAGAGTAAAAATGGAGGATGTTAAAAAGGAGTCAATTTCTATTCGAAAAAGTGTAAGTAAAAGGAATAGTGCTTTTTTTGTAGATTCTGATTCTTCGATACGATAAAATTGTTAAAGAGTTCATGGCGTTTGGAGAACACCTAAAAAGTTAAGCAAAAATATTCAAATTTTGATAAATATTCCATGCGTATTCAATTTTCGAAGTGTTCCCCAAATGTTACGAACTTTTTAATAATTTTGTCATATTCAGAAATCAAAATCAAAAAGCACTATCTTTTTTATTTACCATATTTGGCAGAAATCGGCCTCTTTTTAACATTCTCTTTTGCTTCTACACGCCGAATGTTTCCATCGAAAAATATAGTTATGAAAAATATAATTATTTAAAAATAAAATTACGCACGCGCGAGAATGTGCTAGGAGAAACGGAAAACGCGCAGAAAACGAATACTATATCGATACCGACCACGCCTTGATTCCCTGCAGTTTCACCCAGTTTTCCGCCGACTTCGGATCGTTGAAGGAAGGAAATCGAGCAGAAGGAATCGCGGATATATGTATGACCACGGTTGATCATGCGCGATGCCAATCCAGGCGCTTTCACCCGATCGAAGTATCCGAGACTCTTATAGGTCGGTTATGGGTTGCCTTGGAATAAGGCAGGCACGATTTATAATTCTAATTTATGGAGCGAACCTTGGCTGGTTCTTTCCATCTAGCGCTCTCTCTCTCTCTCTCTCTCTCTCTCTCTCCTCTCTTCTCTTTCTTTCTCTTTTCCTTCCGTGGAATAATTGACGACTCTTTTAGTTGTTATTTATTAGCCACGCTGTCGTCTTCTTCCAGAAGTACGGAACTTTCCGAGAGTGGAGACCGCGATAGCGTGTCGCTCTAGAGACATGATTACACCGGAAGATACAATCGACAGAGACAGATAACTGCAGTTAAAACTGGAGTTATCTATTGATAATCATTCGGTACATGACCAATCGATCATACCGCAATAACCAATCGTCTTTATTCATCATTCGTCGGAGTATAATCATCGCGAAATTATATAACGCTGGCTATTTTTGCGCGATACCGTTAGTACTTTATCTTTCTTTCATTCACGAAGATTCATCTCTTTAATATTACATCGTGTCGTCTGGATTCATATGCTTTTCACAGAGAAACGAAACAGACCCAAATAGAAAGTCTTGCATAACGAATGCGCGGCCGTTCCTTAATTGTCTTGAACGCGAGTATCTGCGAGAGATTGCGAATGCCGCTTTTTAGATCCGCTATTCTCGGCCCTCTCATTCACAAATTGCCTGCAGATATTAGAAATGAAAGAGTGAAACTCTCTCAAAATCCTACCAGAATAAGCTTTAATGTAACCTAAGCTTACTTGAGAATCACGAATTTAATTAAGGATTCGTTCAACTAATTTAATATTCTCTTAGTACTACAATAGAAGTACCGAATGATCATCATCGACTATTTCTGTTTCAGGTTAACGTCTTATTTCTTAAAAGAATTTTGAAATTTTCTGATTTTTCATAAATTATTTCCTTTATTCTGATGGTACTTAATATTTTCACTTTTTTTATTTTCATACATGGTAATTAACTCTTGGTATAACACACGATGAATTACTTGTGTCCCGTGGATTTCTTTTCTTTGAAATACTAGAAGCATCTTATAGCTAGATAGGCTCCATTTTTTTTCTTTTTTTAAATACATAATCGTACAAATATTTTCTAAAGATGTTGAGGTATACGTAAGAATTATTTAATAATTTTTGTATATTTGTAAAAGTAATAAAAATTAACTCAGTCACGAACGAATCATTATAAAGGATTGGAAAATCATCGTGTGTACTAATTATAAGAGTGTGTACTAATTATAATTTGCTTAGCCTTATTTGTTTTGTTCTGGTAAGATATGTTCGTCCTTTTAGGAATTTAAGGATTTTTTCTTCTTAAAACTTTAAGTATTTAAGATTACCTACATATAAATGGTATACAAAATGTTTAACATAATAAATATAATTATATAAAAGATTAATTAAATAAGAATCAAGAGTCAATTAAATCGAATTAAATCCAATACTCATCAAACAGCACGTAATTAATAATTTTTAAGTTATTTTTTAATTTATACATGGAAAAGACAATTTTATTGAAGTATCTAAAAATTTAGCTATATATGTAGATCTGAAAATAATTTTGTTGAATCGTCAAAATAATTACGTAAAAATCCCAAGCATGATAAGTGATGCAAAATTTTTGACATTCTATTAACCAATTTGAGTTTTAATACCCAATTCTAATTTTGTGATAATCTTACAAAATTATTTTCAGATCTACAGTTTCTGGCCACATTCTTATGACTACCGTTGAATTTTACGATATTTTTATAAATTGGCAAATTTTTATAAAAAATGGTAGAAAGATTTGTATTTTGTAGCAATACTGTTTTCTAAATTACTGTGCATGCAACTCTAACATAGATCGCCATTTGACACGTGTTAACTGTTTAACCACGCCGAAGTTACATCTCGAACGACGAAGTTATAATCTCTATTTAGAACACTTTGTCTCGTGACGTAAATTGTTAATATTAATAAAATTATAACGGTAAGTTAAATAATAACTTATGTTTAACTTATTTATTTATGCTTTATTAACATGTCTAACAATAATTTATATTTATTTTGCATATTTTTTAATGTTTTGTATCTACTTTGGGAATGCATTGATTTGTTTTATTTTTAAAGAATAGGTAAGAAAAGCGATATTTTTCGCTTATAAAAATATGTATGGTGAAGGAATTATTAGATGCTAGATATTTCTCAGCAGGAAATAGCTAAAAGGGTGAAGGTTTCTAAGACAAAAAATTTAACCAAATAGAAAAGAGTGCAAAAAGATAAGGTGGTCATAATAATGTGGCCAGGGCCAGGGACTGTAATCTAACTAAATTTGTAGATATTTTAACAAAATTATTTTTTTCGTATATTGTTATTCTTCTTGTTTTTCTTTTCGTCTCGTCTTCCGGCAGCATCGCGAAAATTGATAAGCGAGAGCCGAGACCGATCGAGAGAGCTGAGAAATAGGCGGCAGCAGGCAGGGGTTGACGGATCGATACCACGACCTTGAGACTCCTCGTCGCCTTATTACACCCGGCCAACCTCCGGGTTCTCGTAAAATCGAGTTGAGATGCGTCGACGTGAACATACAACTACGCGTGAATTTTCTCGAAGCGAGACCACCCGGGAGAAATTCCCGGTGTGCCCGTATTTCCTACCTCACCACGTCTTCGTGCACAAGCTTATTTTCTTAATTCATGTTTGATGTTTTTAGCGAAGCGCACTGGAATACCGGAAGGAGCGCGAAAAGCGTATTCAATCTTACACTTGCAGGCGATTGAATTTTAAGATAATGCAATTTTTTCCATTTTTTTTTATCTTTCATCACTTTGTCGAGAAATAAAACATTATTGATATAAGTAGTTTTTGATCGTATTATTAAGTACGCGCGGATTTTTACAGATTTATCTTAAATGGCTGAAAATAATCGTATATAAAGTAAGATTCTCTTTTGCTTTAAACATTCTTAATTAATAAAAACACACTTTTGGTATTCATTAAATTTTTATTTATTTTTAACAAAATAAAAAATGTATCGCTCACTTGCTGTAACATAATTCAAAAATTAATATAACTAAAAAATGATCGTATTTAGTTTCTTGCAGAAAAAAACGAACACAAAAAATATATATATTTTAAAAGAACATATTTTTATTCCTCTATACAATTATTATATCAAAATTATATATTTCAAAATTAATATTACATAATTTTAACGATTCAAAATATTAAAACTTATTTTCTGGAAAATTTAGTTTTTTTAATCGTTGTAGCAAATAAGCAATAAGTTTTTTTTTTATATATCGTTAAGTTACCATCGGTAGCTATTAATCTCGATTTTAATAACAATACTATTTCAATGTTTCAAAATTCATTATGACAAATAAATAAATAAATTTAAAAAAATTTATAATAGAAACAGAAATCGCGTTTCATAATATGTCCAAGGACTATATATAAAGATTTCATGTGTAAAGCGGTATAAAAATATAGAAAGGAATATCGTTTGCCAAACACATAACGAGAGTCGACGCAATATTTTTTGAGCAAACAGCATTTATAGATTAAAAGTAATACGAATTTCTTTGCCCGGCTGTATTGATTGTGTGCTTTTCTGCTCCTTGAAAATGTCAAGAGAAAGAGTCAAAGAGCGACTGAAAGCAAATAATAATTTCTCTCTGACGAGTGTCGCACGCGAGGCGTGCGTTTTATTTCGAGACTTTCCGTACACATACACACACAGCAGTCGGGAATATATTCTTTCTCATCCGCGGCGTCTATTTATAAAACGCGTGTTCTCTAATAATGTACGTCCCGCCATTTTGTACGTTCTCCTATCTACGACAAAATGTGCGAAACAGAAATTGGCATCGTACATTCAGATACACGACTTCCCCTATTCTCTTCGCGCGAGAAATCTTTGATATCCCGCAGACGCACAACAATATAACAATTGAGAATCTCTTCACGGAATCAAGCGAGAGTGTTTTCGAATCGTATCCAAGCCTCTGAATCACTTCGGATAAAAAAGGAATCACGCATCTTAAAATACGAAAGGTACGTCACGAGCGAGAAAGTTCAAAGGTGATGAGATGTGTTCAAATTGAAAATTCACTGGCCTGTTGTTAATGTAATATGTACACAAAATAAGATCGAAAGATATATTTAAATATAATTGCAGCAGAGCTAAGCAAGTTTACTTTATCTCTGTGTTTATTCAAGTCCAAAAATGTGTATAAAAGATGGTAACATTGTAGCAATATAATATATAAATATTTAATACTCTAATAATGTTAAATAAATAAATAAGACAATCTTACGTAAATTAATTTCGTTGGATTCTCTCCAACACTTCGCTTCCTTTTTTCTTTATTGAATGATGTGATGTCATATATGTGTTTTATTTTCTTTGATGCTTTTGAAACGCGAATAACGCGCAAGTGCTGAATAAAGTCTACAAGATGCATATTCTTCTGCTCAATTGCTTGCATTTTAGTAAATTACTAGAACTGCACCACACAGAACGCAGTACTATTATGGTCAATTTCTTACGGTTTAAGACTTATTACATCTATTGTGTTTCGGAAGTGCTATGGCACAGAAAAACTTGTTTTTCCTAATATAAAATTTAAGCTTTAAGCCTTAAAATCTCATTGTAGACGTCGCTTTAAGTAGTAAAACGCATAGAAAAAAAAGACTTCTTAGATCAATTATAATACATATGCAAAAATATTGTAAGCTTGCTTCAAAAATTTGAATCTTGATTTGATCGAATTTGTACTGAAGCAAAAGTTTTGATTCAGCAAGTTTTGAGTGCAAAGTAATACTTGGTAACGCAAGTTCAATAAAATCAAGACTGAAATCTTTAAAGCAACATTACAATATTTTTGCTTACGTATATTTAATCTTGATTTGATCGAATTTGTACTGAAGCGAAGTTTTGATTGAGCAAGTTTTGAATTGAGTGCAAAGTAATACTGGCAACACAAGTTCAATAAAATCAAGACTAAAATCTTTAAAGCAAGATAACAATATTTCTGTTCATGTGTATATGAGCGTATTATGGTTAATTTAAGAACAGTCTTTTTTCTATGCACATAAGTAGTAAGGAAATTAACGTATTGCATTTGGTACTATTTTGCGTTGTGGCCTTATAGTCTTTACCGTGATTGACCTATTCGTTTACTGTTTTAATTTTTTGTGTGCCATAGCTCTAAATCCCAAATCCGTAATAGATGTAATAAGTCTTAAGAAATTGAGACATCAATCATAGTCAATTATTCTTCTCACATTCGACTGTGATTAATCGATTTCTTATGACTTAAAACTTTGATAATGACTATATATAAAAAGTTTCTTAAAGCTTGCTACACATATTGCGTTTCGGGACTAACCCCGGATCTACAATACGTGTTTTAAGCCTTAAGCCGTAAGAAATCAACCAATTACAATCGAATTCGAGGAGAATAATCGACTACGATTCGTCCATTTCTTATGGCTTAAGGCTTAACAACTCTATTGTAGATCCAGGATAATAAGGCTTTTTTCGAGCCGTGATGTACTCTACGTGGCGATTTTTCCCTTTACATTCTTGTCTGAATTTCAAATCGTCGGCCAAGGTATCGTGCGTATGCAAACAGATGAGCGTGTCGCGTTACAATGGTTGCCCGTCTCCCTCTCGCCGGCATGGGCACCGGCACCGGGACGCGGCAGCGGAATGCAGATAGCCGCGACCGGCTTCCGCCTGCAATGCTTACGTGTGGTGCGTAAAGGGCGTTACGTAATGCACCGAGCGGATCGGGCATATACGCGCGGCGCGGCGGTGCGTGTATATAGCTACTATCCTATCCCGATTCTAGCACGCGGCGAGCACGGAACGAGCGTGCGGGTTTAACGCGCTCGGCCGCGTTCGACCGGCATCGACTACCGTCGGCGACGCAACACGCCGTACTATTATCATCTCGCTGCACTTGCACATGCATCCATGCGTTACATTCGAGCTCGCATCAGGGAGAGGGAGAGAGAGAAAGAGGAAGAGAAAGAGCAGTGGATTTTTCCGACCGCGGAAAATTTGTCGCCGACAGACGTTCGCCGTGCGATTTATAAATACCGTAACGCCACGATTTTCGCTTTCTCGACGTCCACTTCCTGGGGAAAATTAAACAAGGTGAAGTAATGATCTTGAACTTTCATTCTAAGGATTTACCAAAGCGTGGACAAATTTAATTTAAGGCTTCAATTCTTCCTACCTATTATAGATAGAGAATCTATGCGGAAAGAACGGGTTTGCTAAAGTATCTAAAAATTCAAATACAAACGTAAAAATAATTTTGTTGGATTATTAAAATAATTATGTAGGATGCTCAAGTATAATGAGTAGTGATGCAAAAAGTTTTAACATTCTAGTAATCAGAAACGCTTGAGCGTTCTGTATAATTATTTTGATGATACAACAAATTATTTTTAGATCTACATGTAGTTAAATTTTTTAATATTATTTCTGCACAGAAGAAAAATATTTAGTTGAATTAACTGGAATTCTAGTGAAAAATAAATTATCCAGAATTCTAGTTAAGACTACTAGATTTCTGGTTGAATCTAGAATTGTATTAGTTTAATCAAGGAAATTCTGAATGTGTGTTGTGTTGTTTATCTCAATTAGAATTATAATAGATTCAAGCAATCTAATACATTTAATCAGAATTCTGGATCGTTAATTTTCTAATTCTATAAGAATTCCAATTAATTCAACCGAATATTTTTTCTCCGTGTGCAAAACCGTTTATTTTTTCATATAAATTTTTAATCAACGTACTGATTGCCTCTATATTTAATTTCCCTCAATTTTCTAATTTATGTCAAATAAAAAATAAAGATAGAAACAAATAGAAATAGAAATAAATATAAAGAGTTACAAGTTTATAAACGGAATTTGAAATAATGTCACATAATGTGAAAACATTTCTTCTAATCGCTCGCAGTAAGTGAATTGCCGTATCAATGTAATAGTAAAATGTTTTTACGATACTATAAATAGCGAAGCTAATTCGCAAAAAAAAACTGAAAAAACTCGTATTTTATATCACATTACTCGATGTTGTACACGCGATTAGGCTTTATCATTTCTCACCAAACACAAACGAGCTCTGTGCAAATATACTGTTCCTTTTTCGCTTTCACGTGGAAAGTGTGAAAAGAAATGAAAACAAATTGGAATACAAACCATTTAGTAAATAAATTATGTATCAATCCGATATGGCCTTTTTTATTGTCGTTCTATTCAAGTGAGTAAATTCTATTATGATTTTTAATTTAAATAACCCGTTTATTTTACGTACATTAATTTGTATTTCGTACAATTACACGCGTTTATCTCATTAAATATTATATAATTTAGTCGGAAGGAAAAACAAGGTGTCGATGTTTTAATTGGCATAATTAATGATCTGTTTGGAATGTAATGAGGAAATAATAAGAAATGTGTACTTCAGCGCATTTTGATGATTTCTTTGAAAGTCATCACGTAATAAAAAGAGATTTAAAACAACTAGAAAATGTCCGGCTTTGTAGACGCGGAGAAGGTGTGATCGACCTCGCGCAAAATGTGTTATCTCGTTTAATAATCGACAAGATGATTATGCATTTCCTTAATGTACAGTTGTTGCACTTCGCGTGCATGTCTAACGAAGTAACGTGTGCTAGCACAGAGCCAAAGGTTAAAAACGTTTCGCCGACAATTTCGCGTGCGTTCTGCACGATTCCACCGTGATATCAAATTATCCAACACGCGCACGGCTGACTAATGCGCGTAGTGATGATAAGTGCTCCATGCTGTTGTCGTGATATCGTATGTCCAGGAAAAAAAAGAGATTGTAATAAAAATTCGCTACGTGTGTCACACAATAACGCGGGACTGTTACATGACGGTCGTATAAACTACACGAGTGGTAAATGAAATTACTCCCGACAGGATGTGCTTCTCGTAAAGCCGTATGTACACGCAGAAAAATACTACTGTACGCAAATAATAATTATATTTGTTTGAAATATTTCAAAAATTCATATATAAAATCTATTATAAGTTCATTACAAGCATCAAATTTATTCAAAATATATTCTGAATCCTAGTACACACTGTTGGAAAATTTGTATTTAATATAAAATATTTCTCATGTCCCAAATTGTCCGCTCAACAATTTTTGTCCTCACATAAAAAAAAAGACTATTCTTAAATCAGCCATAATATACTCATATATAAGTAAAAATATTATAATCTTGCATCAAAGATATCAATCTTGATTTGATTAAATTTGTTTTGATGCAGGTATTACTTTGCACTTAAGTCAAGACTTGCTCAATTAAAAATCTTATATCAACACAAATTCAAGATTAAAATTTTTAAAGCAAGAGTACAATATTTTTGCTTATATATGAGTATATTATGGTTGATTTAAGAATAGTCTTTTTTTCTGTGCATTTAACATAAGATAAATATGTTAGAAAACAATACAGATATGCAAAAAAATTATCATAAAGAAGATAAGGCTGACACAGTTTGTAAGCAAAGTGTGGAAGTATATATTTTTTAAGTATAACTAATATTTATTTATTAAATTAACACGTATTTTATTTATTCTCTCTCTCTCTCTCTCTCTCTCTCTCATCTTAGAATTTACGTATTAAAATACATTATTTTTATGTTACTTATTTACTTACTCATAAACTGTGACACGAAGAAACGTTGAATATTAATTTAATATAAAATATTTTAATAACATGATCACATTATGTTAAATTAACACTCGAATATGTTAAAAAAAATTCAACATAAACAGTTAACAAGAACGTGAATGGACCATTTCCAACAAAAACATACAATGTTTTTTACCGTGTAAGTTTAATACTTCAATCAAGACTATTAAATTAAAACAAATTCGATTTGCTTATTATACATAAAGTTGCTTCTTCGTTTAATTTTATAAAAAATTCTTCGAAAAAAAATTAATTCTTGTTTTAAGTATATAATAATGAGCATTTCAAAAAAATGTGTAATAAATATATTTTAAGATTATTATTAAGAAAATATTCTTTGTTAAAGAAATCATTATTTAAAAGAAAGAAAGTAAATTGAATAATTATTTTTCTATCTTATAAAATGTTTTCTTCTGTGTGTAACTTTTTCGAGTATTATTCCACGGTCGTACATTATTCAGAAGTATTTAATTTAAAGACTTCAATTTAAAGACCAACGTTTCAAGGAGGAATCGTAAATTAAACCGCGTAAACTAAAGATCGTAACGCAGATATCACAAAGAAGATTAAGACAAGAAGAAATGTATTTGAGTTTACGCCCACGTCACGTGGCAATTGTAACGTCCGATCGTAAAATCTTGGACAATGGCTGGCAACAACGTTGGCCGTGAACGAGTTCAGTACAAGTTCCGTCTTCAATTCAGGGCCCTCGAGAAAGAAAAACGGACAATTTAATTGCCACCGGGATGGTGGTAGTCGCGGTCATCTACGATGAGATGCGGATAAGGCAGTAAATTCGATAGCTTTTCTCGTTTAAAGAAGACATGAAATGTTCGCATAGCATTCTTAAAGTCCACACTACGCATTGGAGATTGAAAATTGAGAATTAAAAATTAAAATTCAGAGAGAGAGAGTCAATCAGAACGAATAGGGATTTTAAAGTTAAATTTATCTGATCCCTCATAGCAAAAAATATGACAAAAAATTCATCACGAGCATCAAATTTGTTCAAAATATATTCTGAATCCTAAGTTTAACCCTCTATTCGTGTTCATATCATATATCATTAACCATGTTCAAAACTTGATCTTTTAATTGATAATATTGTAATACCACGAGAACTTTTTAAAAACGCTCGGGTCGCAAAAACGACGGTTAGAAGGTTAATAACTTTAATCAAGATTATTAAATTAAAACAAATTCGATTTGCTTAGTATATAAAAATGCTTCTTTAATTAATTTTGTAATATTCTTAAAAAAAAAATAAATTCTTATTTTGAGCACATATTATTGAGTTTTTCTAAAATTTGTAATAAATATATTTTAAGATATGTTTAAGTCATGGAAATATACGAATATCCGCTTTATGTGTTACAGGTATAATATTACATCATGTTCACAGCAAAGCCATGGCGATGTGCGAATGTCCGCTTTGTCACAAGTGATATCGCTACAACATCGCTACATGATTATTTGTCATGTAGCTTTTAGAAAAATTGTATTTCACTGTGATACTGTTATGACGTATACAAATTAAGATAATACTACGATATCACTATGACCTTTTGATAATCTCATAGTTTACTTACTGTGACATCATAATTTACTTATAATACTATGAGCCTATTGTGACCTTGTATCCTTGTAAGCCCATCGCGATGCCACTGTGAAGTTTTTTTGCTATGGGAGACTAGACAAATTCTAATTTCTAATTTGTAATTCTCAGTCTCTAATGGGTGCTTTCCATTTGATGACACAAGTCGACATAATTGTTCTATCTTTATCTTTCTGAATGTCAACAAGGATAGAACGACGCTTGTGTCAACTTGTGTCGATTTGTGTCATCAAATGGAAAGCACCCAATGCGTAGTATGACACGGACTTAAGGGAATCCTAAAGTGAAGACCGAACTTTGACGGAATTACCGTTTTTTACTGATTCAACAGAACTAACACGCATACAATTTATGTGTCATCGACACATCACTCCATCAATATTTCATGCATACATATACATGAATTTTCGTAAAACAATATCATATAGAATTATATGTCAAAGGCCACATTCCATTTGATGATCAGTGTTTGTGAGTATCGTTTGTCCTTCTTTATCATTTGATAAACAATAAAATGATTCCAAGAGCGCTGTAAACGTCTAATGGAATGCAGCCTAACTAATAAGAGCCTCAGTACAAAGATGGTCGTAACTGAGTCGTGAAACGTGAGTCGTATTCGTAGGTCAATGGACAATGTTTTGATCAATCTACAACTACAACTTATGTTTCACGACTCAGTTACGGTTATATTTGTGTTTAGGCCCTAAATCTAATTTCAAGAACTACACGTTGTTTTTTCGAGTCTGTCTAAAATCTATTAGTCTGTAGCGAGGTCTGTAGCTTCCAATTTCGTAAGTACAGATTGCAGAGTTTTTATATCAACTTGACAGCTCTATACGCCATATTGGACTAAGAAATGGTAAAGATACCAATTTCAAAAATTGTCGCTTCCGACATTAATTCCATGCTACAGACTACCATTAATGTGTAATTCTGAAAAAGGATTTCCAAATCTGTAATATGTGCGATTTCTACGATAATTATTGCATTTAATGGGTAAAACAGGTGATTTTACACTGAGAAAAATTTCCGGGCTTTATCCATTCAAAAAGTAACAAACGGATATTTCCGATTGATTTTGATCGGATTTATAAGACTATCCGATCAAATTTATCGGATAGTTCTATAAATTCGATAAATTTGATCGGATAGTCTTATAAATCCGATTAAAATCAATCGGAAATATCCATTTGTTACTTTTTGAACGGACATTTTTCTCAATGTAGAATTCCCTTAAGAGGAAGGCGGGACGCATTCGAGGACGGGAATCCGCATCGTCTCCGGGATCAACCGGTGCGGTACGCATATATACACGTCTACGGAGCGTCCCGTTAACGGACCTCGCTTCGCGGATCGCGTCTGTCACCTACATACGCGGAGACGCGACAAAACGTATCCCGTTCTCGGGGCCGCGTGTTTGAATGCGGGTTTACGGCTAAACGACGACGGGCAGTCGCTCCAATAACCCTTAACTCCTTGAGGCATGGTCACGGTGACCGCATGTCCTTTTACGGCCGCCAAGACAATATGCAGCAAGAAACTGGAACGCTCACCGTTTTTCAGAGAAAGACAGAACCAGGACATCTGTTCTACGTCTCTCATGTGTTATCAAAAAGTTTGTTTTTTTTTTTTATTTCTGCACTAGACTGCACGAGAACTTTCTCGCTTTTCCCAAATATCAAACAAATATAACTATTTCGCTTTAAGTTTCAAAAGTGTATACTATAGTTCAGCTATAGAAAACAAGCTTGCATTATATTATCAATCCTATATTGTATACTCGTGTGGTTGTTTTTAACATAATTATTTACGTGGAGTATTTTCTGACATCCCAACATTCACTGGAAAAAAAATCTGGAAAAAGGTTATATTATTGGAATTCTGGTTGAAAATGGACAAATCGGAATTTTCTAGTTGAATTACGATTCCAGTTGACATAATCAGAATTCTGGTTGCTAGAAGCTGATTGCTAGAACGTCAAAACTTTTTGCATCATTACTCATTATACTCGAATTTTCTATATAATTATTTTGGTGGTCTAACAGAATTATTTTCAGATCTGTATCGACCTAATTTTTTCCGTATATTTAACAAAATTCTTTCCAGTGACTATTGGATTGTGAGAAATATTTCATATAAGTAATTACGTTAAAAACAATAACATGAATAACTGAAATCTGCATTTACCAAAAGTTTTCCGTACATTTAACAAATTTATAAGGCTGGACCGGCTGGACACTCCACGCAATAAGAGTTAAATAAATTATTTTCACACACATATTGTACACTTACATCGTGCACGTCTTGTAATTTGCATAAGTAATGTTGAAATTAAATTGCTCAGGTTTAATTCTATTAAACGGCGCGTGAAAGTTGCGCTTGAAAGAGTTAAACGTTTACGGAGAAGTGGTGAGTCAAACCGCAAACATTTATGCAAAATTGTGCACGTTGCATCCGCAATACGTTGCCAGCGCCAAATATTTGCTCTAGTAAAAGTGCAAGATTGCAAGACAAAATAATAAGGTTTTCATTCGATAACGTATGGTGTTGGCGTCACGGCTATTTCTAGATATTTACTATCGGACATCCGTTGTAGCGGAATCTGAGACGATGCGGCGGATATACAGTTCAAACAAGAATTATTGTTATCTCGCGTTTCTCGATCGAGAGTGTTCCGCGATGTGGAAGAGGAAATTATAGTTGTATGCTGTTTGAGAACCTGTGACAATTTCCTGAATTAACATCGGCATCGCGTGTCGCTAGTAAACACGTCTTAAATGTACCCATATAACGTAATATTAAAGTAAAGCTGGTCCGAGACTTTCAAAGCAAGAAAGTCGAGCTGTTTATTAACAGCATACCGCATCGAGAAATGCCGGATATTTAAAGTTGCTTTCCATTTCATATACGAGAAACAGTAAGAATCGACTTTAATTAATGAAAAAAACTTGGTCTTCTCTTTCACGATATTATTAAATTTAAAGTAATAATAACGAAATAATTTTTTGATTGTGAATTCTAGTAGATAAATGTAAATCTGTAAAAAATAAGTATAAGATACAATGTAACTTTTATGACAATAAAAACTCGTTAAAATTTTTTACACAAGTATGTAAGAATTTTTTTTCCAATTTTAGTACATTTTTTACAGATCTTATAAAATCAACGAAGAAAAGTTAAATTGTAAAAGAAATTAAATAATTCCTACTGTTATAAATATAAGTAAATAAGAAGATTAATTGTAAAGAGAGAGAATACAATGGAAGCTACAATTGTAAAAAAAAATACAGTTGTAGGAAGAAAAATTGAAGAAAGAAATTAAATTCCCAAATCTCTACTGTTGCAAATACAATTATATCTATCAGTTAGGTATATTTTATAAAAATAGTACACATTTTGTTCCAAAAATATAAAAATGTACACTAAAATTTGAAAACTCATGTTGCAGACGAAGAATGAAAATTTCCGACCGAGGAATAATATGCAGAACAATCTATTATAATAATATACAACAATGGAACGATTAGCGAAAAATGAATAATTTGTTTTTCATCGATAACTTTAGCTGATCTAACAAAGTATCTGTGTCATCATTTTTATTCACAAAAACGCATTAAGAGATATCACCTATCAAACGTTGACAACAGTTCTTCATTTGCTCTTCAAATCGCGAAGAGTGACTCAACTTTGTATTTATGCCGTACGAAATCATGATCGTCACAAGAGCGTCAACGTGCAGCCTGCCGACGTGCAGCGCGGCGTATCAGCAGAGAACGAATGACGTATGTCGAAAATAATAAAGCACGACAAAGTACAGCTCCGGTAACATATGAGTCGCACGTAAGGTGTACACAAGGGAATCCGATCCTGGGATACGCAACAAAAAATCACGAGGTGCCCGATGAAACATACCGGGGAAGCCGCAGACCGAGAAAATACATGCACGTACATATTCCGGAATTCTTTTTCACGGATTCAATATTGTAAAGGTGTCTCTTCACGCTGACGCTCATTTTCAGCATTAAAATAGTTTATATTGAAGAGTATGGGGATCCTACACTGAACAAAGAGTCTGGTTGCACTAATTAAAATTCTTGTTGAATCTATTATACTTAATTCTTTTTGAATAACTAGAATTCTGATTAATAAGATCATCAGAATTTTCTGTTTCATCCATTTTCAGCCAGAAATTTGTTTTCACAATCAGCGCACTGAGACAAATTTTTAGTATATATAACCGTTATTTTGTTGATACGTAACAAAAACATTTTTACTTTTTCATCTAAAAATTGTGTTGTTTTAATCAAAATTTGATTATTTAGGTACCTAAACAGATCAAATTTTTATTGTTACTGCTCACATATTATTTTATATTCGCGACTGTAACTAACTGATTTGTTTACTATAATTTTTCTAAGCCACGAGCCCAAAGGCTATGGTATATAAAAAACTTCAGGTTGGAGCACAAAACTATGCATAATGCATAAAGCATGAAAAATTAACCAATAAGAATCTTTTATTTCATGGAAAGAAAGGAAATAATGGACTTTAATAGTTCATTTTCTTATGCATTATGCATTCTGCGTTATGCAAGACTATGCGCTCCCGACTTTAAACAGTAAGATATTAGCAGTAAGCTTTTCAACATTTTGCTACTAGACTACTACTGGACTGCTTACACCAACATGAATTTGTTCTTGGTTACGTTATTATCTAATATTCTTGGCTATGATTGGTCATAGCCAATCATAGCACTAACTTAAACGTCAAATTAAAATCACGTACTGTTTTTCAGCGTCTTATAAAATCGCACTTTAAGCTTTATAAACCATTGCAAAATGCTACTTATAACGGTGATTGGGCGATACTTAGTTTATGTGAAATTCGCTGTTTGTAAACAGCTGTCCCGATCGAAAAACACGAGAGTTGATAGATTCAAGCCTCGCCACGTGCTTCTCGAGTGTAATAAATTTTCCACTGACTATATCCGATTCGCGGTGTGTATAAATTACATTTCTATCTCGACAACGAATTAGTCATCCTCGGGATGAGTAGTTTTCCGATCGAAAACTCGGGAGAGTTTGTTTTGATCCGCGCGCCAAGATCCACAGCGAAATTCGCGGCACGTCTCTGACGCGGTGACACAGAGTGAATACTCGTCTTTGTACCTCGGCGTACAATGCTAACGTTGTGTGACACGCGATTCGACACACGTACATTGTATATACACAAAGACGTGTATCACGTGATGGCCGACTACGTGGCATCTTCCTAAGAAGAATTATCCTTCGGATTCTTCATAGTGACGGATCGTCCTTCATAGAAATTCCTGTTAATCGCTAATGTTGGTTAATGAATTCTGAGTCGGGACGAAAATAAAAGTAATTTACACGTCAATGACTTATCATACGTTTCGAAGCGTCATACAAGTAAGCCAATTATAACTTAATTCCATCAAATTTGATTTTAATAAAACCGTGCTAAAACTTTTAATTCAATTCAAGGCCACGTAATTCATATTAAAAAAAAAAGAAATAAATCTTTTTCAAAATTTTGAACATTTTTTCAATATATATATTATTATGTATATAGGTACATCTCAGAGATATCAATAAAATTAAATAATTTCAACGGATAATGTCTTCAAATTTGATGTACCTCATAATCACCGGAAAAAAACATTAAAAATATAAAAAAGGCATCAAGTACATTTGTAATATCTTTACGCAAAATCATTTTGTAAATATATATTCAAAAATATATAATTAAAAAAAAACACTAAAAATAATATCACAAAAAGGAAGTGAAATCAAAATGCAATGTTTTCATGCAAAATTATTTTGTAAATATATCTGAGTATAGATGTTTAAAAATATAATAAAAGAACGAACAATAACGCCATGAAAAAGAATTAAAATCAAGATAATATAGTGTTTAGCGTCTCTTTCATGATAACATCAAAAGGATATATATTAATGTATTAATAATACTTTAAAAATAAACTTGACTGTCGCGTTTTCTGATGTACAGGATCTGAAAGAGTTAATCATGTTTCTTCTTACGAAACAGGATATTGATTAAATGTTTACCGAATGTTTGTTGATATGTTTTTCGAAAACGTCATGGGCAGAATTTACTTTACATCCGATTAACATACTAGCATAATTTATTCATCGATAATGAATAAATCAAAGAGGCTCCTCGTAAACACGGTTACCTAATTTTTATTAATTAAGCTGTCACTTTTGTCTTATCTTGTTATGGACGCAATTATTTTTTCTGTTTGAGTCATTGGTGTCCGTAGATATCTGCACATGCACACGATGCCTTTTTGTTATTATGAAATATGTTGTTCACGCATATCTTAATAAAGAGAAACTGATCTGTAAATATCAGTGGAGCGAATCGCTCGATAACGCTAACATGAGCCAGATCGAGAACCAGATGCTAAATCATTCCCTGTCCGATTAAAAGAACATTAGAAAAATGATCTAAGATCGTGATTGAGATATACCAGTCGTAAGTATAAACAGCTCTCCACATGTTATTAATAAATTGTTTTTTGAGATCACGGCTCGATAATTTATTATCAGATGACATTGTTAATTTATAGATACTTATTTTAAGCTCACGTTTAATTTTATTTTTGTCAATTAAAATGTGATCTTATCAAAATAAAATCATTAGAGATATTTCGTACAACGGAACATTTTTTATCGTCTGTATTTTGTTTAATTCTTCATTTTTAGCATGCTTATTGCAATTTTTTATAGTGCCCTATGAACCTTTTAATTTACGAGTTCTCTTTTATCTTCAATCGTTTCGCCTAAATTAAATTTACAATAATTCTAACGAAATTGAAATGTTATGCGATTTTGTGAAAAATTGTAACTTCGCGAAAAATTGCGACTTACAAATCGGCTGCCAGTTATGTTTTGTCGGAAAGTGAGTTATGGCGAAGCGAGAATATATTTCTCGTTCGCCAATTCGCTCTCGGAATCCAGTATTATTATGCCGAGACGACCAGGAAGAAACTAGGTCAAGCTGGTGTGCGCGGGACAAGTAAAACTGGGTCAAACGCGCCATTATTGCCGATCCGGGAACGCATTACCCACAGCATTTGCATTTTGGAAGTGCGCGATGAAATGAATCGATGAGAAGCGGCGCGTATATGCGTGCATGCATACGCGCATTATTGACGAACTTCGATCGGGGCTTGTGTCGCTCTTTATGATGTCGATATTATCCATCGTTATTGAAGCGCAGCGAAGCCGAACCATCGCGACACTCTCGTCGTCTGTCATGCGAGGAAATAAATTGTAGACAATAAAGAGGTAACCAGGAACATTTAATAACTCTTTCAGACTCTTACTCTCGATAAGAGCGATCAAACGATATATTTTTACTACTCTAGAAAATATATACACGGAAAAAAATGTTTTGCTGAAGTACCTAAAAATTTACCTAAATACTGATCTAAAGTATTTAAAAATTTCGGTAGATATAGATTTGAAAATAATTTTGTTGGACCATCAAAGTAATTACATAGAGTTGATACCTAGAATGTCAAAATTTTTTGCAGCATGCTTGAGGTTTCTACATATCATATATTTTGATCCAAGTCCAATGAAATTATTTTCAGATCGGTATTTAACTAAAATTTTAGATATTTCAACAAAACCATTCTTTTCGTATCCGTCGTTTATCGAATGTTTGTACACGGAAAAAAATAGATACTGATCTAAAAATAATTTGAATGAACCATGAAGACTTACATATAGAAAATTTATATATAGAAAACTCAAGTATGATGAATAATATTGTAAAAAATGTTGAGCGTAAAAAATGTTGAGCAATTGTTTGAGCGTCTTATATTTTTATAGTCCAACAAAATTATTTTTAGATCTATATTTATAGCTAAATTTTTAGATATTTCAGCAAAATCATTCTTTCCATGTAGCCGTTGTTCTCCGAATATTTGAGGAATTGTAGCTTTCGTAAAATTATTGTAAATCGTTATTCCGAAGTAATGTCTATGCGGAACTGCGAAGAGTTAAAGAAACTCGAATATTTAACTAACCGAATAAATTTTCTCTTGACAGTACTCCAATTTTTGAATTCCAACAAAATATTGACTTGGCTTGCTTGCCAGACGAGAGTGTTGCAGACGAGAAATGAGCTGGACAAGTCATTCTTCGTGGATGACGTAGTCATCCTTATTTCTTCGGGACGTCACGTGACCATGGACCCGCGTGAAATAGTGGCCTAACAGGATCGCATCTCCCATCGACCTCGAGACATGTCAGACCAAGATCAACGTATCGGAAGACAACGGATCGTCCATCACAAGCATCTGACCCACTCGAGAAACTTGTTTGCTGTTGGCAGGATGTCTAAACTCATCGAACTCTACTCCAAATATCTTCCTAAATTCGCGATTGATAAAATCAATCGAGACATTCTACAAACTGACGTCGTACATTCTTGTCTTACAACTTTTGTATTTTTCCTTATTAATATTTATTAATAAGACAGAATTATAAATATGAATTATCAAAAGAAAAGAAAAAGATCCTTTCTTTATTTCCCACTTCCATTCTTGCGAATAGTAAAACGGGAATATGACTGCAATTTCAAGACCCGTATTTGAAACGGATCGAATTCTGAGCTTCTATTTTAAAGAAGGACGGGGCTCGACTTGCAAATTTCATGCAGATTTCCGTCACTTCCCACCGAGCGTCGTCATTCGTGAATCACGCGGTGGCGAACCTGTTTTTTGGTGAAGGCCACCTTACTAACGTTCATCACACTTTAGAGAACAATATTTATCAGCAATATTTCATCCACACGAAATTTGAAGGACGAAGCTACTGCGTTATCGCGTGTTTTAGCGACATAATCGCATACTTTTATACTCGTTGTTCCTCGTCCCATCGATAGTAGTCTTAAATCTTCTATTCGCAAGGTGTTACGTAGTGTTTTGTTTTTTTCTTTACCGAAATGCAAAGATTCGCGTGATAATCACATATAAAATAAACGATCCCATGGCAATTATCGAACATATCCAGATATTTCCAAATTTTATTTTATTATCAATCTCAAATGCTTTTTTAAATATTGCAATTAAATTATAATATTGTAATAAAGAAAGACTATTAATTTTAGGTTAATAATAAATTTTGTGTAAGTGACCGGACTTAGGTACATGTCATTGAGACATTTATTTTTATTATAGTATATCACTACAATTGTTACAGGTCAATAGATGTCTAAAGAATATTGACTTTAACTCTCCGGAACTGACGCCACAATCTGTACCATAGTTACTGACGCTGGATTTGTAAGCCCATTTGTGTTAATAAAAAGACACTAATTAATTTCAAGTAACTAAAATGACAAAAAATGATTATTAATTGTATTTTTTTTAATGTAAATTTTCAGATGTAACGATCAGACGCAATAATAAAGAAAATCAAATTAACATTTTTAACAAAGAAATTTATAATTGAGTGATAGACCCACGGTTAGCTTCAGAAGATTAAAAAAGCATGTTACAAAGAAGAGTCGCAGTGGAAGTGGAATTCTTTCAAACTCGAAGGAAAAATATTGGCTGTGTGGAAATATCAACGGAAAAGCCTGATCAGTAAGTGCTCAGTGATTCTTTAAAATGATTAGTTCCTACATTTAGATTCAGTGAAGAACTAAAGGCAAGAACCAATCATATTAAAGAGTCACTCAGCGCTCACTGATCAGTTTTTTCTGTATAGAGGGTCATGTAACTTTTTTTTTAGAACGAAAACATGAAAAGTAAAAATGTTTTTGTATGTATGCGGATGTACATATTGTACATACATACACGAGAAGAATAATTTTATTAAAAGATTCAAAATTTTGCTGCACTAAAAAATGTGTGATAGAAACAATCACAATTTTGTTGAAATGTAAATTACAAAAATTTTGTTATGTTTTAATTTAAAAGTTGTGTTGATGTAATCAATATTTGGTCCGGAAAAAATTTTAATTAGACCAATACAATTTATAACATAATAAAAACGTAATAAAACATAACAAATTAAAACACAATAAAAATTTTGGTAATTCACATCAACGAAATTATGATTGTTCATATCAAATATTTCTCTCAGTGTAAATATAAATTAAAAATTATTTTGTTGAAAATTCAAACCGATTGTTGAATATCAAAATTTTTTGCAGCATTTTTTAGTTCCCTACATAATTATTTTTATAATCCAACAAAATTATTTTCAAATCTGTATGCAACAAAATTTTAGATCTTTTCTAAAGCAAAATCGTTTTTCTGTGCACATATATAAAAATATTTTCACTTTTCACGTCATCGCTCTAGAGAAAAAGTTACATGATGATCGATACTCTGAACACAGCCAATGACTCGTGATGAAGCCACTCTCTGTGGTTCCTATGGATTTAGATCATGTTGCGATATGCATTATGCTCTTCTCGCGCGGTGTTTACCGTACAAACGTTCCTGTATTCGCTCATTATGCGAGCAAGCCATTAAGCGGCTTTGACGCACGAACAAAAAGCCGTGTGCCATCGAAGAGCAAATCGAATTAGCGAGCATGATCGCGTCAAACGATACCGTCTATTCATTAAATGGAGTCGCGTACGCGCGAGCGATAGTTTTAGCAATTTATTGACACGTGTCTATAAACGGAGATCACGAACTGCGCGTACAAGATCACGAGAGCGTTTCGTGTGCGACACGCGCAAGTATACGTACAAGACGATCGATATACCACGGATTCGAGATTCTATTCAAAAGAACCATTTTGCTCAAGTATTTAATTAAAAAATTTGATTTCATACAAATCTACAAATAATTCTGTTTTGAACTATTCAAATAATTATGAAAAATGCTGAAATTAATCAGAATGTTAAAACTTTTTAAAGTATTGATCATTATGCTCGAATGTCTTATACAGAAAGAACAGTTTTAAAATATCTAAAAATTTAGCTCTGAAATATAGATCTGACAATAATTTTATTGAACTATCTAAATAATTACTTGTTAGTAATTATTAAGAATTTTTTAACTAATTGTTTATAGAATATTAAAACTCTGTACAGCTTTGCTGATTATATTTGAGCTGATTATATTCCTATATACATATAATTATTTGGAGGTTCAACAAAATTATTTTCAAATTTGTATTTAAATTGTTTAATGTTTCGACAAAACCATCCTTTCCATGTAGGACGCTCAAACTGATTGCTAAAGAATGTCGAAAATTTTTACAACATTGCTCATCATACTCGAGATTTATACGTAATTATTTTGATGGTTCGACGAAATTATTTTCAGATCTATATCTAGCTAAATTTGTCAATACTTTAACAAAATTATTTTTTTCCATATATGATTGGTTCACGACATCTTAAAACTATACTTAAGATGATCTCATTGATAAGAACCAGTTATGGATAACTGCAGTCTCTCTCAGACAATTCGGTAAAAGCATCTCTCGAACACGGAACTGCAACAAGTCACGTGACCTGGAATAGTCGCTTGATTGAGAAAAGCATAGAGTAATCATTGAGGTCCATAAATAGAAGTCGAAGCTCATAAATTTGTGATAGAAACTACCGATCCCTGTCGCGCTCCGCACGCGAGCTGATCTGCATTTTAAGATCCGTCGAACTTTCACTTCGTTAAGCAAATAAGTCGATCGTCGCGCGTCGCGTCGCGTCGCCGCAACGTTTAAAGATATTTCAGCTCGCGACACGACGCGACACCCAGCCGCCACGCGATTCCGTTAGAGAGCTATCTAGCGCGCGAAAGAGAGTTAAGGTCGCCATCGCGCCGAGCGATGCATGACGTCAGCCCGATATTTATGAGCGAGCCCGAAGAAACCAACTTCTCGCGCAAATAAGTTACGATTCGTACTCCAAATAGTCCGTCTTCGTCGTCCATTGCGAACGTTGTTAACCACCGGCAATTACTCCGATATGATATGACAGAGGCCCTCCTCTCTCTCTCTCTCTCTCTCTCTCTCTCTCTCTCTCTCTCTCTCTCTCTCTCTCTCTCTCTCTCTCTCTCTCTCTCTCTCTTCCTTTCGCGTTCAAGGTCCTTCGCGACACTTTTTACGCGAGCCTTTTATTGATCGTGGTGACGAGTTTCCAAGGTAGCACGTGATCTTTGAGGCGATTCTCGGACAATGACATCTCCTGATGGTCAGCCGCAGACGAAACCGTCGAATAAACTTTAACAGCAAAGTGTTTACACGTGCCAACGACACGTTAAATGCGCTCGATAAGGAAAATGTTTTGCACAACTTAAGTGAGTTGTTGTTACAGAAAAATTTACGCGCCATCTTGCTTATTACGGTTTTATGTTTGTTGAATGTCACATTGTTTGGATGCAAAAGTAAAAGAGGTATGTATGTATATCGATGCAGTGTGAAACACTGAGATAAAAGTATCGTATCTATGATTATAATTGCATAGTAAAATAATTATGGTCAGAACTCCATTTTTATAATTACTGCTATAATATTAATAATAATAATTATATCTGTATATATTTGTATACGGAAAAAGAGAATTGATTTTTGTTAAAGAATCTAAAAATTTAGCTAGATACAATTTTGAAAATAATTTTGTTAGATTATCAAAATAATTATGTAGAGCGCTTAAATGAGTAACTAGAATGTAAAACTTTTTACAGCATTGCTTACTAGGCTTGAGATTTCTACGTAATTATTTAGATAGTCCAACAAAGTTATCTTCAAATTGGTATCTAGTTAAATTTTTAGACACTTCAGGAAAATCGTTCTTTTTGCATGCGCTTATAGAAAAGGGTGAGAATGCAGCAAAGTAAAAACGATCGTGATGGAACGAATGACGCAAGGAGGAAATTTTCGATGGAGAAAGAAGTCATGATCGATCAGCTTTCGATGTCGAATGCGATCGCGCGATGCGCGGGTCAACAAAAAATCTTCCGCGAGCAATCGATCGACAGCTAAAAATATACGGCTTTATGCTCTTAATTGAGGATACTTCGAAACACACGGCAAGGGTTTCACGCTATCGTTCGTGGGGTAGTATCGAGTTACGGAAGGTATACTGGCACTTGGAGGGTGTCCCAATCGAGCGCGGGCGAAGGTTTATGCCATGACATAACTCGACAAGCGAATTCTTCGTCACTTCACACTTTACTTGTTAGCGAACTCGTGCGCGCGAGACTATCAGAAAGTTATATCGGCCCTGATTCTAAATAAAGTTCAACACGAGTACTTATACCATTATTACGATAACTCATGAGTACATTTTTTATTTTCGAAGCAACAACGAATAATTGCGTCTTGATTTTGTAAACAAACAAATGAATGCCTTGTAACAATTACAATACATTATATTTTTTTTCTAAATGCGACGAAATTTAAAAATAGATCCTATATTCCTCATAATTCAAAGCAATTCTGTATAATTGTAGCAGTCTGACAGATCGCAATTAAAGCTAACAAGATCGATTAATCTTCTGAACACATAAAATCTATAACACTGACGTTGGGTCTTATAAGACTCGTTTAATCTATGTTAATTAAAAAATACTAATTAATTTCAAAGAAACAAAATTACTCGTATAAAAAATAATAAGTACTCGTATAAAAATAATAAGTATATTTATACAGTATGTAGCGAATGCTAAAGAACATTAAAGAATAGTAAGCATATTTTCATAAGAATAATTCAAATTTGTAGATATATAACATAAGATAGAATTTAATATTTTTTACAAAGAAATTGATAATTGAGTGATGCCCGTTTTCACCAATGAGAAATTTCAATCTCGATTCAATTTACTGTTTATCTTTTTCTAATTCTAATAGAATTTCTAACAGAATTAGAAAAAGATAAACAGTAAATTGAACCGAGACTAAAACTAATTAATTCTAAGAATTAGAAAAAAGTAGACAGTAAATTGAATCGAGACTAAAGCTAATTAATTCTAAGAATTAAGAAAAGATAAACAAACAATTTAAACCACGATTAAAGTTAATCTTATATATAGCGGAGGAATCGGGCCTGAGTTTAACAAACCCATCGTCAGCTCCGGAGGGTTAAAAACTTTTCTAATGAAAAAATCCTATTAACATATTTCGAATTGTAAAAGAAGAAATAGCTAATAAACAATTATATGTAACAATTTTTAATTTTATCGTTGTCTAGATAAGTATGCAATTTAATTTCGCGGCGGGTGAGTCATAGAGATACAATACATGTAAGAAACAATCTAAATTTCGACAAATTAAGCCGACGTAATTTTCCGATAACTTCGAACGCGATAATCGCATTCCCCGAGGCGTTAAAAGAAATCGCCCCAAGAAATTATCTGTGACCTTGAGAGAGCTGGCGTATTCAATTTCATCGGGATGCCAATCATTCCGATTCGCTACAAAGATGGAGGCTTTGCTTACAATTATTGTTAACTGAACAACGAGATAGCGATAAGGCGGAAAGTGACACGCCATACTTTATTCAACTTATATCTTAAATTGTATACGAAAAGCACAATTTTGCTGAAAGATCTAAAATTTTGCTGGCTACAGATCTAAAAATAATTCTGTTGGAAGCTGGTTCCTGGTAATTCAAGCTGGTTGCTAAAATATCAAAATTTTTTCCAGCGTCGCTCATTATTTTTTTAGTTTCCAACATATATAATTATTCTGATGGTCCAGCAAAATTATTTTCAGGTCTGCATCCAGCAAAATTTTAGATCTCTCAACAAAATTGTTCTTTCCATGAACATAATTATTCCGATGATCCAGCAAAATGATTTTCAAATTTGCTTCCAGCAAAATTTTAGATCTTTTAGCAAAATTCTTTCCTATTGTACAAAAAAAAATTTCTGGTTGAAAATAGATAAACCAGATAATATTGATCATATTATTTCTTGTTATTTTGAGAGAGAGAGAGAGAGAGAGAGAGAGAGAGAGAGAGAGAGATATCAGTTATCTCTTATTAATATTTAATACCTAGCAAATGTTCTAATTCATTCTGAGACATGTTACCGTCACATCGTAATTATTCAACTCATCTATCAGCACTATATACATATTTATAATTGTTAATTTGGATTGTTACACGTACTGCTCTATTTTACTTTATGTTATAACATGCATTGTCCTGGGGGAGCTCAGAAGCAGCAGTATTGCTGATATGCCTCGCCATTTGTGTATTCACAATTCACAATAAATTAAATTAAATTAAATATTATATCAATCAGAATTCGGATTACCTCAACTAAAATTATAACAGATTCAAATTAAATTCTACTATGGTCGAAATACTAGATATTGGAATAATACATCTATATGTATCTACAATTTTATCTTAGATGTACAACTGCGCGCCGATTTCGGTCTTGCCACACAATCAAGCTGAAAAATAATAATTTCCTCCAAATTAAATTATAAGATTTTCGATTTAATGTTACTAGCATCTTAAAACTTGTAAAGAAAACTTATTGTGAAAAATATTACCTTAGTCAGGATTTATTTTAGAAAAAATAATTTTATTTCACTTTGATTATTATGTTGTAAGATCGAAAATAATCAACAGTCATATCTGAGATAAAATTTATTTAAAACTTATTATGCCAACATCTAACTTTGACGTAATATTTAAATATATTAATTAATAGATGTTTCTCGTTCACTTAGTTGGCTTATTCATATAAACGGTCCTATTTTAATCATAATACAGAGAAAATTCTAATTTATTCATTTTCAATTAAAATTCCAACCAGACTCTTTTTCCACGTGATTATATAACTTTTCCTCAAGGCGGAAATGTGAAAGGTGAAAAATTATTTCCAATCTCCAACAACAAAATTTTCACTCTTCTCGTTTCCATCTCAGGGAAAAAGTTACATGATTGTATGCACCCTGACAATTCCAACGGATCGACGAATCGCATGACTCGCTTCTTGGCACGTCCGCCATGCATGCAGAGGGTCTAGGGATGAGTAACGAGGGGCGGGCACGCGCGAGGGGAGAGAGGGGGGAGGGGGGGGGGCGCGAGAAGGGGGGACGAAGCGGGGCGTCCACTATATTGATCACTGACCTTTCCTGCGGCCGAATGGCCCGAAGAACGTGCTGTTCTTGCCGATGACGTTATCCTCGATGTACTTGAACAGCTTTGTAATGTCCTCCCCTTTCTTCGCGGCGATCGACTTGACGGGGCGTGGTGGGACCACCTTCTGATTACCGGCCGCGATGACGTTTACGCTCGTGGCGACTGTAGTAGCGGTAGAAGCGGTGATGATGGTGCTGGTACTGGTGGTGACGACGACAGGGTTGCTGGAGGCTACGGTGACGGTGGTGGTGGTGTTGGTCGTGCTCGTCGCGCTCGGCTGGACCGCCTGGAGGCCACCGGTGCAGGTGATCGCGGACCCAGGGGAACTCGCTTCCTCCGCGAGGGAGCCGATCTTACGCTGCGAGCCACCCCAGCCTTTGCCGCAAGAGATCTTCACCGAGCAGCTCATTCTCTCATAGTAATCAGCCCGGAGCGCATAGCAAAGCTTCAATCCTTTATCGTGGTGACGACGACGACGGCGTCACATTCGTGGCTGGACCACTTTCCGGGTGGAAAGGACCCCGCGGGGAGAGGAGGATCCTACTTCGGGACGGTGGCGCGCATCCCTCCGCGACACGCACCGCCTGTCATTTAATTATGTCCGAAAGAGTCTTTAATTTCTAAATTTTTCGAGCCAGTCCTCCCTCTATCGAAGGAGTTGACGAAAAAGAAGAGAAACTGCGAATCTTACGGATCCTCTGCGACTCGCACGTGTCACGTTCGCGTCACTCCGCTCCGACCTCCGACTTTCCCGACGCGAGGAAAACGCTCTCCCCCTCGTGTGCTGGAGAAACTTTCCTCCGCGCTCCGATCTCTCCCGATCAGGACGTTGCGTAAGAATATTCGTAGTCGCGCACACCGGGTGAACGACCGGCGATTTAGTCAAGCCAGGCAAACACCACGCGCGTCCGTGCGCGCGTCAGGCGTCTTCTTCTCGAGCGGTGCCTTTTGAATCAGTCCAGCGTCGACAAGCAGCACCTATAGATGGATCGGGGATCGATACCGATTCGTCGATCGCGCGTACGTCTAAGCTCCCGCGATAATTGCGGCTCACTATTGCGGCAAAGAATAGGCGAGATCGCCAGATGAAACTTTACACGTACAATCTCCTCGTACGGTCGAGGCGAGACTGAATGTCTGGCCGACGACGACGAGCTGCCCGGTTCGCTAATGACGTCACCCGGCCACGCAGGCGCCCGAGAGTCTCGCCATGCTGCGAACGCATCCTCTCCCTCTCCCCGTCGAGGTCTCTCTCTCTCTCTCTCTCTCTTCCTCTCTTTGAGAAACGAAGCGCGCGTCGCACGATATCGCGTCGGCTGGGATACTCGCGGCGCAATTGCCGCGAACGTAACGAGAGTGTCTTCTTCTTATCGCGTCGCGCTCACCGAGTCTGTTTGTCAACGGTGATTTTTCACCGACGAATGCGGGGCGCGTAGCCGTCGCTCCCACAACCCGCAACGACCTCGACGTCCTCGACGAGACTCGCGGCTTGCGCGCCCCACGAACATGGCGGTTCGGCTTCGAAGTCTCTCAGGACACAGTCTTGCATAGGATCTATTCACGCGGCTCGGATTAACTACCTATACGTTCCCCTATCGATCGTATTGTAACGTGATTTTTGCGCGATTAAAATTGCAACGGTGTTTTCACGGCGATCCATAACGCGGCTGATCGATCTTACGAAAGGATAGCCCCTTCGCCTCGGAATTAATTAAACAAGATTGATGTACACACGAGAGCGATTGATCCGAGATTCCGCCCGGTTATTCCGCTTTCCGCGAACAGCACTTCCGGTAATCTCAGGCTAATATTATGCTATAGCCAGTCAAGAGATTTGAAAAATTTATCCGAATCACAATGTATCTCTTATTCGCTTAATATATTTTACTCTATTAAAATCAGGGATGGGAAGTAACTCGTTACTTGTAACGAAGTTACAGTTAGAGTTACTTTTTTTCAGTAACTGTAACTTAACTTCGTTACTTTCTTTCCATCTGTAATTATAATTTAACTTAGTTACATCTTTTAAGTAACTAGTAACTAATTTAATAGTTACTTTCATAGTTATTTTATATATTTTAAACTTATTTGTCCACGGTAGTGTCCACTTGGCGCTACAAATACTTCGAAACATTTGATTAATCAGATGAAAGAAATTTAATTAAAGCGTTCAATGAACTCTTGTACCTGTTTGGTCTATATTTTGAGATCTAATGGAATCTGCCAATCAAATACAAGAGCGCTCAATGAACGGTTGTAGACCATTTTGGATTAGTGCTGGAATTTATTTGCAACTTTTAGCCGAATAGAAAAAGAATTTTTTTTTACAAAAAACATTATATATGTGTGCTATTTCATATTCATATTCATATTCATATGTGTTTATATTACTTTAACGAAAAACGTCTTTGCCATATAATTTTTTTATCTTTTTGAATAAAATTGGATAACATGTAAATTTAAGCCAGTCTTTTTCTTTTAATTGTCCTAGGCATTACTCTGATGACCCCGTGTATTATCCTTGTTTAATATTAGGTAAAAAACAAAGGTAAAACGATACATGAAGGACAGTTGGATAACGTTTCTGAATACAGTCTTAATGATATCGATACTACCAATAAAAATTCCGATGAAAAAAGTAACTTAAAAGTAACTTAAAGTTACTTTTTCAGTAACTGTAACTGTAACGAATTACTTTTCAGAGTCAATAACTCTTGTAACGGTAATTAATTACTTTTACAAAGTAACTTTCCCATCCCTGATTAAAATAAACTTAGGCATCAAAAATAGCTTTAACCGAATAGATAGCCTTCCTTGTTTATTTGAATAAACTTACAATTAGTATTCATTCAATTTTATACGACCTTAAGTAATTTTGAGTTCTTGAAATTTATTTAGCCCTTAAAATTAATTAGTGCTTTTAATTAACATAAATTAAATGGATCCAGCATCAGTAACTGCGTTTTTTTTATAAGATCATTTTCGAAGGGATAAGTTATATTGTATCGTACATGTTTCTCGAATTCTTGAATATCTTTTAAATTTTATAAGTAGAACTAAGAAACGAGAACTTGAAATAACAGAATAATACATACTGTATTTAAATATTAAGTACTTATTTCAAGTATTTAAAACGTTTATATAGCCATAAATCTATCATAAGTTTATTACAAACTTTATAGTATTCTTTGAAAGAAAATAGATTTGTGTTTTGAATACACATAATGACAAATTTTTCTAAAATTTATATATTAAATGTATTAAATATATTTTAAGACTATTATCAAGAAAATATTCTCTGTTAAAAATAATTGTTATTTACAAGAAAAAATTAAATAATCGCTTTTCTTAACAATAGAATAATATTTTTCTGTTCGAACCTGAAATTGCTTATAAATTCAAATAGTATTTCAGCATATGACACATTTGATTTTAGTTTTAAAATATTCATCGATCATTGTGTATTTTAATAATAAGTAGATGATAATTTAAATAATCGAACCTTGATATCTTTTAAATGGAATTATTTAACTCAAATATTTCTAGTGTTTATAAAACACACATTCTCTAAATATCAAATTTAAATTTTTGTAATTCTGATTAACTCATTGTAAAACCATATCTTTATACATACGATATATGTATATATATAATTTATATACATATATATATATATTCATGTATATAACTTAAGCAGAACAAAAAGTCATTATGATCAAAATGGCGTCAAAATGGCTCCAAAATGATTATTAAAAGTCACTTCACAATTCATTTTAATTTCATTTTGACTTCATTTTATCGTGACCTGTTGTTCTGCTTGGAAACGTATTATGCGCAACTAAAGGAAGATAAAACACTAATATTCACTAATACAGTAACATTTACCATTGTTATTCTTTTTGAACTCAGTTTCTTCAGCTTGTAAATAATGTGTATTGTAAGTCTGATGTGAAATCGCAACCGCGTTATTTCCTTTTAATAGTTTTATTATTATAATCATGTTATTCTACCAATACTTTTTTCAGTTCTTTCATTTATCCATGAACAAACAAGTTTACTAAACCACCTATCTTGATAAATATGTTAACATTTACAGCAAATATCTTCAGCAAAATATTTTATTTTATGATTTAAAGATGTCTATTGTAATATACTAAATTTTGACAGGAATTATAGATTTAAAGACTTTAGAAATCATGCGCTATATATCTTTTCTAGAAAAACATATAAGAACAAAAATCGCTATTAATTTTAAAAGAGCCAAACGATAAAAATTTATTAAAAAATAAATTCTTATACATCGTTAGATATCAAAGGAGTAATGGTAACCTAATTCTTTGGGTCAAATAATATTTTATTATTTTTAACCTTCATGTGTATCAAAATGTAAATCAATTCATTTATATGATTGCATTGTTTAGTTTCAAAATAAACAACATTTATATTAATATATGCACTTAGTAAACAATAAACTGAATGTAGGTCAAATTAATATATTTTCTTGAATTTAAATTGATTAGCTCCATTGTTTTAGTTAAATTATAAGTATAATATAATAATAATTATATGAACCGACATATATTTCAAGTAAAAGCAATGGCGACGTATAAAAATGACTAAAAATGATTCAGATTGAATACAATTAGATGTTATAAATTTAACAATGTAATAATATGTAGAATTATCAATTGAATAAATTTTTTCTAGTGACCCAATTAATCGAACTATTTTCAGAATTAAAATATTTCTACTAAAATACGACGCAGTTCGATTGATACTTAATCAGGAATCACTAATTATAAAAAAAAGATTCTACCGTTCTACCGTCCGCTTCGCTCTTTCTAAGCAAATAACCACCACAGGGGTTATACGACCTTACGGCTTCTGGCCTCGTGAGAGCTGCGAGACGTTTTATCGAAGGCAGAGATACGGCTAACCCAATTAAAATGTTTAATCGACGTCCTCCCTTCCCTTGCTTATCGTGCATGTCACCACAATAATATGATGACAAATTGAATCGACGCAGCACAGGCGTAACGGAAGAGAGTAAGATAGATTTCACGAAATCAACAGATAATGATACCGTACATATGTTTATATCATCGACAGCTGCTCCCCACGTGACACACGTATACGGATGTCTCTTTAACAGCTGAATAATTATCAATTCTCTTTATTTTATTTTATTCTGTCGGATAGATAATCGGTGTGGTCGAAGTCAAACGTCGAACTCGCGCGACAGCAACATTCAAATCACCGTGTATTGATCATACAGTAATTATGAACAAATATAGGGGGACTTGAAAAAAAAACTGTCAAAGAGAAGCGTCAGTCAAATGAAGAGGAATTCAATAAATCCAGAAAACGATACATTCTCTCGCAGAGGCGCATTTTTTTTTTAAACTCACGTTGTCGAAGCTTGAAGCGCTTTTGGAGTGATTTTAAAAAATTCTTTATATTTATGTATATATACACGGTGTTTCTCTCTTATAACATGTGGGCATAATTTTAGAAATAAATAACAAAATAAAAAATGACAAAAAATTTATACAAACATACGTACTATCTAACCTTATATTTCCGAATTATTTATAAATTTCGTGATTCATTAATTCTCGTTATAAACCGACCTGGCATAGCATCTTGACACATTTCTGTCTTTAATTAATAGTAAACATTTTAAATTAAATTGATAATAAATCTAGACAGAATCAGCTACGCCAATAAATTCACATATTGAACAAGTGTTTATTATGGATTTTTTATGTTACTTTTATATCCTGAATTAATTTCTGAAATTATGCCCACATAAAACATCCTGTATATATGGTGACCTACGTAAAATATGACAAGTCAATAATTCAAAAAATATGGAAGATGCGGAAAAACGTTTAAAAATGGAACAGTTTCGAGGGACGTATTTTGGCCACGTTATTTTTTCTAGGTAGAGGCGCCAAAAAGATATGAAAGCCATCATTTTTTTAAATGGAAATGATTTTTTTACATAAAATAATTCCTTAATTATTCTATACATAAAAGTATTAAGATAGAGATATAAAGAACTTATAGTTTACGAAATATTTTATACTTTATTCTAGCACATAATGACATGAAATGTTAATTATCACGTAAACTATTAATTTTTTAATAATCGTAAAAATTTTTTTAATACTTTTTTGAATAAAATAATGAGATGAATCAATTAATGTAAAAAAAAATATATAGTTGCTTTAAAAAAAATGCAATATGTATAATTTTTTAAGTAAGCAACTATGTGTTTTCTCTACACCAATCAATTCATCAATTCCATTTAAAAAGATGAAGATGATCTTTTTTTGCTGCCTCCATCTAGAAAGAAAATAATGTAACTAAAATACATTCCTCTCGAAATTGTTCCACTTCTGTGTAAAACGTTTTTCAGTATCTTCCATATTTTTTGTCATCACACTTTATATGGTTTACCCTATGTATGTCATTTACATTTTTTAATGATTCCTTTGAAGCATCATTAATGCATTTACCAATTCTGTAACATGTCCTGCATAAAATTACGATAAAATTAGTGTGTTAATTATATTATCGAGTATTTTGCGCTTCACTTCATAAACTCGTTATGGTCCAGTTTTCTCTCCTAAAGTAACAATTAATTCCGTTCGATCAGACATTTCGCTACACTAACTAATTTTGAATCTTAATTAGGCAAAATATATGTGCTGTAATACACGGCGCTTTCATCGTTCCCCTAAATGAATATTGTGCAGTTGGAATTTATCGGCTCTACGTACAACCCTCCTAAAACTCACCATGGTAACAAAACTCGCCAGCGAAACTTCAGACACTTCAGTTTCGATTTCGATTCCAGGCTGAAAAGTTCGGATAGATTCACGCTTTCGGTCTCACACGTGTAATCTCGCCACCGTAAAAAGAAACCACACTTCTTAGATTTTACCTCAAAAAATATCCAAAATGTTTAAGTTTCAACACCGCGCTACTCCGGAGGATCTCAAGCTCGCCGCGTCTATAGAACGCAAACGACAAACCGAAGAAGCGAGGAAATTACGCATCTTTAACCCTCGCATTAGAAAAATTGGGGTAGGAATTCGATCCCAATTTTATCAACAATTCTACCATTTTATTTCAATCGAATCTACTTTAATTTTTAATTTTATCAACTTGCACCTTTCTGATTAATTAAGAAATTACTTTGTAGTAATATATATTAACATTATTATAATCCATTCTCGACCAAATTAATTTTATTTTGTATATTTTGCTGCTTCTCTTTAATTTGTAAATTAAAATAGAAATTCAGTCCCGTGATTATTCTGTTACGTTTAGTGTTAGTATAGTGAATTCGATCACTTGCATTATAATAGATTAGTGCATACTAAAAGCTGCTATACATGAAATTAGCAAAATTAAATATAAAAGCATACAAATGTTTTAAAATTTAAACTATTAAACTCAATAATGATACTGTCATATTTAACAGAATATACATATACTATCGTCAAAGCTGATTATATTATGTCACTGCGTATTTAAATATTTTATATATAAAAATTCTCAGTTGAAAAATTATGTTAAAAATATGTTTCATATGTCTCAAACAGTCCACTTAATTTTTTCTGTTAATGTGACACGAAATGAATATGTTAAAAATTAACAAAAATAATATGCGAATAAATGAACACATTGACATTTATAAATAAGCTGTTAAAGCAAATTTTTTCAGTAAAATTAACATTTATTTTATTTGTTTATCTTAGAATTTACGTTTTAAAATTTATTATTTTTATGTTATTTATATATATTTATTTACTTATAAATTATATTATTTTAAAAATAAGAAATATTGAATATCAATTTGATTCAAAACAAGTAAATAATATAAATTGCTCACTGCAGTTATGTTAAAAATTAACACTCGAATATATTAAAAATTCAATACGAAATTTTTTAAGATGGAAATGAATTGGTTTGAACACAAATGCAAAATTTTGCACTGTATATCAAGCTGTACTCTATCCAATGCGAGTGACCGAATTCACTATTAGACTTTCATATCTTATTCTGATCGCATAGACTTGAATTCTTAATTCAGTCGTTCTATTAACTTACGTCCTCCTAATTAATTAAAAAAAAATACTTCGTACTAATATTTACCATTAAATTTGTTACAACCCACGCTCGATTAAAGTGATTTCGCTTCATACATTTTTCTTGATATCTCGTAAATGCCATAAGCATCATTCGATAGAACGCTACACACGACACTTGATTGATCTAAACGTCTGGGAAGTTGTTCGCTTCAATGCGATAGGATTCGCGCGGATTGTTTCCCTGACATTTGCAGATAGACAAGGAGTTCTTGGATAGGCAAGTCGAGGAGAAGAAGCAGCAGCGCGAGTGGGAACGGGCGAAAGAATGCCAATTGGATGAGGCTCTCATTCGCAGCAGCGAGCACGCCGCGTATTTGGAGAGACGGCAGGAGGAGGTAATTGAGTGCTGTCAATGACGATAATTACACCGGGAATGTCCGCTCGATACTCGAGCTGGTACTCGGTAATTTCGATGTTACACGTGTCGTCGAATTAAAAACTTTATCGATCGAGAGAGCGAAATAACTCAGCTTCTCTGTTTGCAGGAGAGACGAAAGATAAACAAGGAGATCGATTCCTTCCGACGTTTCCATCAGCGAGCGGAGGACCGGCGGGATTACGATTTATATGACCCCGAGGCATTAAAGAAATCGCTTCCTGCGCGCGTGGACGACAATGGCGACGATCCGAACTTGGGAGCAGCGTCCGCTCAGAAGTGCGTAAATAGCCAAGATTAATACCACCAACAATATAGTGGTGCAACCGGGAGAAAAGCTTCGGAGAGGTTTATCTTGGACTTTCCAGAAGAAGATAAAAGAACGTGCTTGCGAAACTCGTTTATTCTGTTTCTTGCACTCTCGATGTTTCGTCTTTCATAACGCTTAGTACAAGCGATGATTTTCCAGTTATTTATTACGATTGATCATTCGTGTCTGGATTCATTTTCAATACTAAATAATGTCTTTATCCTTTCCTTTTTTTAAATTACAGCCTTACAAATACTTTCTAAAAATGTTCAAATATATGTAAGAATTACTTATTAATTTCTGTATAGTTTGAAAAGTGTGCAAAAATTACACTGAAAAGAACTAAATTTTAATAATTATTTGATTGAATAGTTTTAAGTAAGTATTTACTAAATATATAAACATATATTTAGTAAATATATTTATTTAATACAATAACTATCAATTTAATTTAACTATCATTTTTTTTATTCAGTAAATATTTATTTACTGTAAATAAATGTTTGCTTAGTACTATTTAAAGAAATATGCATTAAGATTTAAGTAAATGTACAATGTATTTTAAATGATTCGTACAACTATTGGTCTCTAGCCTTTCTTTTTTTCTTAAATGCATAATTTTACAAATACTTTAACATCTTTAGAAAATACTTGTAAGATTATGTATTAAAAAAAAAGAACAGAAATTATTATTTAGCAATTTAGTTAAATGCTCCTAGCATTAAAAAAAAAAAGAAATATATACGCAGGACATGAATGATCCATCGTGTGTATTAAGAATTAAGAATCTTGTATATAAAATGCCAAAGCTATCGTGGGAAGGATTCATTTCTATATACAGTCTGTAAACCACGGCTATCGTGCGTACGGTATAACAATATTTTTCCTCTCCGTGTTCGTTGTAAAAGATCTTGGCGCGGATAATAATTTACCCCGCAGCCTGCTCACCCTGGCGCAATGGTAATGAGCGTAACGCCGCGGAAGAGAAAAGAAACGATGAAATATTACGGCTGCCGCAGGTTCGAGGGCGAGGATCGCAATCTTCCCGAGCGATTGAAAGCGCAGAAAGAGCAGATGCGTTGGTGGATACAGAGACAAAAGGAGGAACGCGGAGCGGCTGAGAAGGCGCGACGAGACGCCGAGGATGCCTATCAGGAAGTCGTCCTCTCCAGGGACAAGCGCGCGGCGACGTTGGCACGGATGGAGGAGGAATGTCGGCGAAGGTTGAACGAAGCCACAGCGATATTTAATCGCGCTCTGGTACAGGGAATCCTCTCTGTTCGCACCTTTAACCCTTCATTACTCGCGTGGGATGTCTAAGGGGATCCAACCTTATAAATCCACTAAATGTATGAATACTATTTATACATATTATTATATTTAACGTAAATCGTTTTACAATTTTTACAAAATTATTTTCGTTTATTTTTATCTAAAGGACGCGTGAAATAGTATTAATTTTCATTTAATTTTGTAAATTATCAAAGAGAATAATGAAAATTGAAATACAATGTTGGGATGACAGAAACATCCCACGCAAGTAATTATATTTAAAAACCGTGCGAGTAATATAGAGTTAATTTGCAATTGACCGGTGAGTCTCTTGGATTCATTCAACTATAAATCTCTTTGTCAATAATGTCAAACACAATTTAATTTTTTTATGTTATATCTGCAAATTTTCTATTTGCAAAGATTTTTATTTTTTCTCATTTTTTTCATTTCTATTAAAATATATTTACAATTATAGTATCCTTTAGTATTTTTTAGTATTTTTACACGAAAAGAATGATTTTGCTGAAGCACGTAAAAATTAAGCCAGATACAGATTTTAAAATAATTATAGACCATCGAAATAATTATATAGGAATCACTTAAGATTGATGATAATGCTACAAAGAATTTTGACACAATTTAGCATCAGCTTCATCATTCAATATAATTATTTAGATGGTCCAACATAATTATTTTCAGATCTATATCTAGCTAAATTTTTAGATATTTTAACATTGTTTTTTCCATATAGTATATGTCATATATACTAACATATTTTTAAAAATATATTATAGATAATTTAGTATGTTTTTAAAAATTACTTAATATTTATTATTTTTTTTTTGTAATTTTGGCTCTATGAAATTACTTAGTGCTTTTTAATTAACATAAATTAATTAGCTTTCACAAATCCAGCATCAGTAACTATATTATGAATTTTGACGTTAATTTCAAGTTAATCTAGATCCAATGCAAGAAAGAAGACTCAATTTTGTTTTAATGAACCAGATAAAACCAATTGTATGATCTCCAAAATAATTCTGGTTTCATTCCTAATCAATGTGAAGCAGCAGCTGCTGTTATTTCGCGTTCTAGGGACTCCGCCGCTTTTGCTTTCGCGTCTTCTACCGATAAAAAATGGATTCCTTTGACCGATTTGATCTCTGGGCGGAGGTAGAAGTCGAATGAAAACCGGGTCCGGCGAGTAAGATGGATGTTCGAAAGGGGTAACGTTTTTTATTAAGCCACTTCGTGGAAAGAGTGGAGTTTTTTAGTCGACTAACGCGCTTGATCATGTCCGATAGAAGATACGAACACGTCTATATTTGAATACGCGCCCACTTATATCCAATGAAGCGATCGATCCGAGCATTGTTACGTTTGACATGATGGTGTTGACACATTAGAGATTAGAACATGCGCTACCCATCTGTTTGTTCTCGATTTCAATCTTCCTAATATATATATGTAACTAAATAGGATTAAGAAGATGTATCAGGGTTCGTTTTTCTTTTGTGTGTTGGCTGTTTTTCTTTTAGGAAAATTCCGGACTGATACATATAAAAGCTATACCGCAGAAAAATCTAAATCTGTTTACGTATTAAAATTATATTATATTTATGTATTTGTTTACTTACTCATAAATTTGCTATTTTAACACTAAGATATTTAATTTAATACAAAATATTCAGATAATAATTACATTACGTTAAACTAAGTATGTTAGAAATTCAACACAAAAATTTCAACAAACATCAATTTTACTAGAATTCTTATTTTTATCAGAATAATTATATCGATCAAAATTCTAATTATCTCAACGAAAATTCTAGTATTTTCAAGAAAGTTTTGATTCACCCATTTTCCACCAGAATTATTATTTAATCCAACCAGATCGTTTTCTTAGTGCATATAATATTTTTTATTTTTAGGTGACTATTTCCAAATAAAAAAGATTCTATTGAATGACACAAATAAATACTAACCTGAAATTTTTTAAACAATATTTCATGCATTTAAATATTACAAAACTACAACAACTATATGAACAGAATTAAAACAATTATAATATATACGTCTGTCGTATATACGCCAGAATGCTTTTTTCTTTTTCAGAGGTTGTTCTGTGATATTAACTTTCTCACAGAGAATAAATATGATCAAAAAGCGCTTATAATAATAAACCAACCACAGATACAACGTAATAAAAAACACCGCGCTACGTTTTTGCGCAGTCCACATGCATTTTAGCTCGTCGCGGGATATAAAAATCGCCTACGCGATTCTCTCGTAGTAGATGAATAAACTTCATGACATCATCGTGCAAAGTGCTATGATAATTTGCTCCGATAACCACAATGAAGTTGCCGTGTCGATTTCTTTTTTATTCCTCTCTCTACTTCTTCCAGCTGTACTTTAACTCAGCATTAATCCCTCTCCCTTACCAGGTTCGCGACCGTTTCCCTGGCCCTTATATCCTTCAATGCTCCGCGATGGTTTCGCGGAATTTATTTCCGCTCGATTGCAGGCCGAGGAGCAGCAGCATCGCCGTCACTGTGAAGCCGTTCAAGATGAGGAGGACAAGAAAGCGGAAATCTATAATCACGTGACTGGAGATTTCCTCACCGAGGCTAGGGAACAGGCCGAGAGCACCCGCGGTCCGCACAAGCCGTTGACGGACCGATACAAGGGCATGACTACAGACGAGTTGAAGGTCTTCAGAGATGCTCAGATGCAACAAATGGAGGAGATTCATGTTAGTATGAGCGGAGGAATTACGCTTTAACGTATCACAATCCTATCAATCTACACTGAGAAAAAATTTAAATCTTAATATACATTTTTTCAATAGTATATATTAACATGTACTTTTAGTAAATAAATATTTACTAAAAAAATATGATACTTAAATCAAATTAATGGTTCTTGTACCAAATGAATGTACGTTTACATTTAGTAAATATTTAGTTAGTACTATTCAAATAAATATTTATTAAAATTCAATACATTTTTTCAGTGTAGTTTCTTTTAGCTGTTTTAATATAATGGAAGAAGTTAAAAAGGAGCCAATTCGAGTAAAATTTTATAAATCAGATATAATTTATACATATAAACGTATTGTAAATAACACTAACCAGTATACGCTGACAGTAGACAAAAATTATGTATACGTCATTGATTATAATTGACTTCACGGCTGATTCATAGTTACACGCATTATTAATATACATATGTTTAAAGTAAAGTTCTTTTATTTGATGCAATGATGTATTTCAAATATTCATCGCATCGGCCCTTATAAATCTACCCAGAGTTATTAACTTTAAGAATGCACGGAAACTCGTTTTTTATAGAAAATCAAATCGGAAGAGAAACGTATCAACGAGACTTGGGATCGCTTAATGGATTCGCACCTTCAAACTGCATACTCGTATGATCGCGAGTTAAATCAAAAAAAATCGTAAGATTCTAAAATAATTTAATATTTAATTCTTTTTATTTAAATATTAAAAAAAAATATATTTAAGTGTATTTTATATAACGAAATTATATTTAATGATTTATATTTTGAAAAAAAAACCATGATATTTTTTTTTAACTTGCTCTTAAAAGTTCTTCGATGGTAATCAATTTTTTTATATTCAATATTTGTACACGTAAACAACCCGTTAAATGTTACATTGTATTTATATTCCTCTAGGGAGCTCAATAAAAAAATTGCGGAGGAGAATTTGCGGCTTAGCAACAGAAGCAACATCAAGAATACCTGAACCGCTTCGTTTATAAGCATCAACCAACACCCGACTTCTATGAGCAGTTTAATAAAGGAACACGTTGAATGCAATCGCAATTTTTGCGTATAATGTACTTTTTAAAGGGAGAAAGATCAATGTAATGGTTACAGTATAGACTTGCATAACGCAAGATGCATGGTGTATAAGAGAATCGACCAATCAAAATTCTTATCCGTAAAATGGTCAGAAAAGAAGCATTCTGATTGATTATTTCGCTTATGCACTATAATGCGTTAAAAAACTTCAAATATAAGTAAAAAATAATTTTGTAGATATATTTTTGTCTTTCTCTTTTGTAGGTCGAGCCACCAAATCCTACTACACCGATGGAGTAGATGCGCATAGACTTTTCAGTTATCTACAAATACTTTATATACATATATATAGTTGTACAAAAATTATAATTAATAAAATATATTTTAATTTATAAATTAAAATTGAATTTATAATTAATGAATATAAAAGAATTCATTATTATCGAAGAATTTTTAAAGGAGCAAGTTAAAAAAATCATGATTTTTTCAAAATATACATCATTAAAAATAATCTTACACCTTTTACTTACACCTCTATGGGCAAAAATCGGCCTTTCTTTTTAATATCCTCCTTTATACTACAAAACATTTGTACTTGCATCAAAACAAATGCCAAATATTTTTACCGTGTAGAATCCCTTCGTATTTTTCATTTTTTCTAGCGTTACAAAGAAATTAGAAAGCAAAATTAACTCTTCAAAAATCTTATAAAAGATTTTCTAGATATTTGAAACATTATTATTATTCTATTATTTTTATACTTATTGAAGAAAATTGTAACTGTCGGTTTGTGATTATTTTTAGAGAAAAATTTACGCGGAAAATGGCGAAATATAATGGACTATTTAAAAAAAAAGAGGTAAAACGTGAGAAATCCCACAGGCCTGACAAAAACAGAAATATATATATTTCGATGAATTAAAAAAATTTCTCATGCCAACGGTGAAGAACGAAAGGTTAACTATCATAAGAAGCGACAAATTATCAATGATAATGCTAAACTTTGACCTTGTTTTAGTGTTCCCACGAACATTTTGTCGCGAAGGAAGGTGAGAGGGCGAGAACAATGCTGCAGGAGGATGCCCTGCCAGTCCTAGAGGAGTACCATTAAACACGGCGCGTACAAAGAGTGCCTGTTCGAATAATGATTCGAGACAGCTGTGCGAGCCCTTTGACAACGAAAAAGACAGTTTCCTGGGCAAGTATACTACTCGGTGGTTTGCCATTATCTTCTTAGAGGAGCTACGAGCGTACGAAAATTTTTCGATTCTGTCAAGGATCGAACCTGGGACCTCTAGTATAGCAGACCAGGGCTGCGCTCCGTTTCACGCATGATGCGCATGATGTATTATTTTATCTTTCTTTAATTCGGTGAACAACAAGGATAAAAGGATATGACATGCGGATCATGCGTGAAACGGAACGTACCTCAGGGCACCTATCATGGAACAAAGTCGGAATGGATTCCGATCGGAATTATTCCGTTTTCCACAGAAAAACACAATAGGAATCTAAGGAATAATTGAGTAATTCCGATTTTGTTCCGTGATAGATGTCCACTGCGCTGTCCGCCATAACAGCTCGCGCTCTTTTAATTTAACCTGTTTCAATATCTTCTTAAAGAGATTAATTATCTTTACATGTTTTAGTGGAAATTTCGACAGTGCAAATTTGGAACGTAAGTTGTTAGTCTAAGATTCTAACATTTAAAGGATATGCATATATAATATAGAAACTATTTCGTTTACTATGTTTTAACGTTTACAAGGTTTAAGTTCGACAAAGTACTTTGGTATTTTTTATTATGTAAGCATCGATAATTGTAGATATAGCATGTTCACGATACAATTAAAGTAATTGCACAAAAAATTTAAACTACAAATACATGTAAATCTAATGAGGACGCTATGTTGAAATAATCAATTATAAAATATTCTAGCATACTTAATATAAATTTTATACAAAGTAAATATGAATATAAATACTGCGTCTGTGATATAGTAAGGTCTACTTGATAACCAAAGAGACGAGGACGTCATACGTGTAACGCAATCTTATCATGTTAAGATGATTCAACTGAAATCAATTGAAATATATATCGCTTATCTTATTCTGCAAGTTTCTAATTCCCAGCTCTGCATTGTATTTTTATGACTGAATCTGCGCATATTTACGAGCATTATTGTGATATCATAAATTCAATGATATCAATATTGTACATTTTTATTGATTGGTCATCAAAATCTATATAAATTCTAATTTACCAATTATGATAACTTATCGACAGGGATTGAATATCAATAGAGCAACACATTTTTATATTACCGACATTGGATAATATCACAATAATATTAAAATAATGTTTTTGTTGTTAATCGCGATAAATTCAAATTTAATTTATAAATTAAAATATATTTTATTAGTTATAATTTTTGTACAACTATATATATAGAAAATATTTAATTGTAGTAACTAAAAAGTCTATAATGTGCTCATCTACTCTGTCGTTGTGGTAGGATTTAGTGGATAGATCTACAAAAGAGAAAGATAGAAATCTACGAAATTATTTTTTATTTATTTGAAGTTTTTTAACGCATAATGCATAGTGCATAAGCAAATCAACCAATCAAAATCCTTCCTTTCCAACCATTTTATGAAAAAGCAGAATTTTAATTGGTCGATTTGCTTATACACCATGCATTATGCATTATGCAAAAGTCTACACTGTAACTATTACATTAATCTTTCTCTCTTTAAAAAGTACATTGTACGCAAAAATTGCGATTGCATTCAACGTGTTCCTTTATTAAACTGCTCATAGAAGTCGGGTGTTGGTTGATGCTTATAAACGAAGCGGTTCAGGTATTCTTGATGTTGCTTCTGTTGCTCAGCAAGCCACAAATTCTTCTCCGCAATTTTTTTATTGACCTCCCTAGAGAAATACAAATATAATGTAGCATTTAAAGTGTTATTTACGTGTACAAATACTGAATATAAAAGAATTCATTAATATCGAAGAATTTTTAAAGGAGCAAGTTAAAAAATCACGGTTTTTATTCAAAATATATGTCATTAAAAATAATCTCGTTATATAAAATATACTTAAATATTTTTTAAATGATATTTAAAGAAGGAAATTAAATACGAAATTATTTTAGGATTTTACGATTTTTTTATATTTAATTTGCGATCATACGAATATGCGGTTTGAAGGTGCGAATCCATTAAGAGATCCCAAGACTCTTATATGCTTTTCTCTTCCTGAGAATTTCAACTGATTTTCTGTAAAAAACAAGTTTTCTCATATTCTTAAAATTAATAGCTCTGTGTAGATTTATAAAAGCCGATGAATATCTGAAATACATCAAATAAAGAAACTTTATTTTAAACACATGTATATTAATAATGCGTGTAATGAATCAGCCGTGATGTCGTCAATAATCAATGACGCATATACAGTTTTTGTGTACAGTTGTCGTATATTGTCATTTACAATTTAAAATGATTATATGTATAAATAATATCTGATTTGAATCAGATATTCAAGTAAAATTTTTACTCGAAATCGGAATCTTTTTAACATTTTATATTGAACAACTAAATAGAGCTATACTGAAAAAAATGTATTAAATTTTAATAAATATTTATTTGCTGACTAAATATTTATTAAATGTAAACGTACATTCATTTGGTATAAGAATCATTAATTTGATTTAACTATAATTTTTTTACTAAATATTTATTTACTATAAGTAAATGTTAATACTATTGAAAAAATGTATATTAAGATTTAAATTTTTTCTCAGTATAGATTGATAGGATTGTTGATACGTTTAAACGTAATTCCTCCGATCGTACTAACATGGATCTCCTCCATTTGTTGCAACTGAGCATTTCTGAAGACTTTCAACTCGTTTGTAGTCATGCCCTTGTATCGGTCCGTCAACGGCTTGTGCGGACCGCGGATAATACTATTGAAAAAATGTATATTAAGATTTAAATTTTTTCTCAGTGTAGATTGATAGGATTGTTGATACGTTAAAACGTAATTCCTCCGCTCATACTAACATGGATCTCCTCCATTTGTTGCAACTGAGCATTTCTGAAGACTTTCAACTCGTCTGTAGTCATGCCCTTGTATCGGTCCGTCAACGGCTTGTGCGGACCGTGGGTGCTCTCGGCCTGTTCCCTAGCCTCGGTAAGGAAATCTCCAGTCACGTGATTATAGATTTCCGCTTTCTTGTCCTCGTCATCTTGAACGGCTTCGCAGTGACCGCGATGCTGCTGTTGCTTCTCGGCTTGCAATTAATCGAGCCAGAATAAATTCCGCGAAACCATCGTGAAGCATTGAAGGATGTAAGGGCCAGGGAAGCGGTCGCGGAATCTGGTAAGAGAGAGGAATTAATGCTGAGTTAAAATACAGCGGAAGGAAGTAGAGGGAGGAATAAAAAGAAATCGATGGCAACTTTTTTATGGTTATCAGGGCAAATTATCATAGCATTTTGCACGATAATGTTATAAAATTTATTCATCGACCACGAAAGAATCGCGTAGGCGACTTTTATATCCCACGAAGTAGATGTGGACTGTGCAAAAACATAATGCGGTGTCTATTATTATGTATATCTGTATGTGGCCGATTTATTATTATAATTGCTTTTGATCATATTGATTCTCCTTGACAAAGTTAATATCCCAGAAACATTTGCAATCTCTGAAAAAGGAAAAAGCATCTTGGCAACGACGTAGCGTAAATTATAATTGTTTCAATTCTATTCAGTTCTAATATAGTTGTAGTTCTGTAATATTTAAATGCATGAAATTTTATTTAAAAAATTTTGGGTTAGTATTTATTTGTATCATTCAATTTTCTTCCCCTGGAAATAGTCACCTACTGCACTATAAAAAATATTTTATACACTCACACCGACGAAATACTATTAAAGACAGTCAGCGCTTATGGAAGTTTGCGTGACTGTTAAAATTTAAGTGATTAAGGTCCGGTTGCACCAACGTTACTTTGACTTTAAGCGTAACTTAAAACTCTCTCTGTCTCGTTTTAAAGCGAAAAAGAAACAGAGAGACTTACTTTGATTTTAAGCCTCACTTAAAATCAAAGTAAGTTGGTGCAATCGGGCTTAAGAGTAAGAAACTGATAATACGTGATTTATTGGTTTCATAGACATGTATATATGTTTAAAACTTAATAATACTAGTTTTTTATTTAAAACTGTGATTTTAATGTTATCCGAATTTGATTATCAATGGAAATGATAACTGCGCAAAAAAAATTGTAATTTTTCGGCAATATACATATTATATTAACCAGAATTCTGGTATTATTTTAAAATTCTAAAATTCTAGTAACCGAGCAATTCTGATTCGTCCATTTTTAATCAAAAAATTTTTCAATGTATCAGTGTTAAAACTGATGCTTGTTAAAATTTTTGACGAATTTTTAACATACTCAAGTGTTAATTCAAGATAATGTAATTATTATCTGAATATTTTGTATTAAATTGATATTTAATATCTCGGTGTTAAAATAACACAATTTATGAGTAAGTAAACAAATACATAAAAATAATATAATTTTAATACACAAATTCTAAGATAAATAGATAAAATCTTTTAATTTTACATATTATAAATGTTAATTTGATTAAAAAGTATATTCCTCCACAATTTGTTTCCAAATTGTGTCAAAATGTTGCATTTTGCGAGTTACAATTTATGTAAAATTTTTGCTACATTAGTTTAACATATTTATATTGTTTTAAATTAACACAAAAACTTGAGTGGACCATTTAGAACACGCGAAAGGTCAAATTCAACATGTATTTTTGTATTATATATATATTTTTGTTTTAAATAAACAATAATAAAGATGTTCTTTACGCCAAAATTTAAAATCAGTATTATTATTTACATACTGTACATTATTGATTGTTCTATAATTAATATTTATATTAATAAAATAACCTAAAGAACATTGAAACGTTTTATAAGACATCATTAAGACGTCCTAAAATTCATGAAACATTTTTTTGAAATATAAAATACAATGCGGAGCTGGGAAATAGGAACTTGCAGAATAAGACGTGCGACATATATTTCAATTGATTTCAGTTGAATCATCTTAATATATTAAGATATATATATATATCTTAATATATATATTATAAATATATATATATATATTTATCATATTACACGTATGACGTCCTCATCTCTTCGATTGTCAAATAGAGCTTAATATATCACAGACGCAGTATTTATATTCATATTTACTTTGTATAAAATTTATATTAAGTATCCTAGAATATTCTATAATCATGATTATTTCAACATAGCGTTCTCATTAGATTTACATATGTATGTGTAGTTTACATTTTTTGTGCAATTACCTTAATTATGTCGTGAACATACTATAATTATCGATGCTTACATAATAAAAAATAACAAAGTACTTTGCCGAGCGTAAACCTTGCAAAGTCACGTTAAGTCACAGTAAACGAAATAGTTTCTATATTATATATGCATATTCATTAAATTTTAGAATAAAATCTTAGACTAACAATTTCCATTCAAAATTTCCACTAGAACGTATAAAGATAATTAATGTCTCCAAGAAAATAGGCTCAAACAGGCTAAATCACGAGATATTTATAATGTAAATAAGTCGCTGCAAAAACTTTTTCTATTCACTGCACATTTTGATTATCTTCTCTTGCTAAAAAAAACCACGTACGCTGAACGGTTTATTTGTTGTCAGACGGGCGGAGCGCCATGGCCAGAACTTGCTGCATCTGTATCCTAACGTCCAGCTTTTTCTCCTCCGGCACCTGTCTGATGATTGGCAGCAGCGAGAGGAGAAACATCTTGTCGTAGTCATCCTCGTCGAGGGTAACGCGTTGACTGCTGTGCGAGGAGAGGATGTCATGTATTTCGTTGTCGAAGGGCGTGAAGGATGTCTCGCACAGCTGTTTCGAATAACGCGGGCACACCTTGTACGAGGGTGTACCCGTCTGAAGATACTCGCGGCTACCTGTTATAGAGGTACCTGTTATAGAGGCACCGCCGTGTGTAAGGGGATCGTACTCCTCGATCACAGGATTATCCACCTCGCCCTCGCTTTCCTCCGATTTGCAAGGAAGATTGATGCTCGTGGACATCCTAAAACAAGGTTAAAATAGCGTTATTATCGATCGTTTGTCGCTTCTGACGACAGTTGATACCTTTTGTTCTCCACTGTTGGCATGAGGAACAGTAATCGATCAAAGTACATGTATTTCTTCCGTTTTCGTCCAGCGGGCCCAGATTTGTGCGATTTCTGAAGTTTCAGCTCTTTCATAAAATAATCTCGTATATTCCTCCATTTTCCGCGTAAATTTTTTTCTAAAAATAATCATGAACCAACAGTTACAATTTTCTTCTATAAGATATAAAATAACAGAATAATAATGTTCATATATTTAGGGAATTTTTTATAAGATTTTTGAAAAGTTTATTTTGCTTCCCCTAATTTCTTCGTTAGCTAGAAAAAATGAAAAATATGAAGGGATTCTACACGGTAAAAATATTTTGCATTTGTTTTGATATAAGTACAAAAGTTTTGTAGTACAAATTTTTTGCTGGGTAGAGTTCCTTCGTGTTCTTCATTTTTTTAGTTAAAATTTTCTTGTTGAATTTTTAACATACTCGAATATTAATTTAATATATAATTATGTTATTTAAATATTTTGTTAAATTGATATTGAACATTTCTTACAATTAGTTAAAATGACGCAATTTATAAATAAGTGAACAAATAATAACAAATATATATTTAAATTTATATATATTTTTTTAACGGTAACTGAAAAAAATATGCTTTACTGAAAAAATATACTTCCACAATTTGTTTCCAAATTGTGTAAATGTTACATTTTTTGTATTAATTTTTATATAAAGTTTGTATTATTTGTGTAGTCATTCTGTGATGACTACACAAGTCAAATTAATGCAAAAATTTAAAACCGTTTGAACTATATAAAGTATGTTACATTTAACACAGATTTTACAATTGTGTAATTTTAACTATGTTCGTGTACACTGGGAGAAAAATTTTTGGTATTTATAGCTATACGTATAATTACATGTACACTCAAGTAGCATAGCAGTGCCTACAAAGCGCTAAAAAATATATACATGTTTTTAACGCTTTGTAGATGCTGTGTTATTTGGGAATTATTATAATTATAGTTATTACAACTATAAGTTTAATAATAATAACTATATGATGCAGTTCTATCAATAAATATATATAATTGGTATCGAAAATAATTACTTAATTATTATTATATATACCATAAAAATTATTACAATTACAATAATGTAACTATATTTTATAATCATTTTTTGGAATAATCATATAAAATACTGGTAGGCTTTAAAAATGACTATGAAAAAATATTATAATTTAATCCATACATATAGTTATTATTAACATTGTAGCAGTAATAACCATAATTTAATTATGATGGTCACAAATACTAAGAACTTTTTTCTCAGTGAACGAATTATGATTTTAAAAGGAACAATAATGTATCAAAGCATTTTTTTCATAAATATCTTTATCTCCTCTTCAGACCTGATTTTAATAGAACCATGTTAAATTTTTAATTTAATTTAAGGACATTTTAATAAGTAATTTATACTAAAAAAATTTTTTTAATTTTAACTATTTTTTCAACATGTACATTAGAATTTAATAAAAAAGCCTACATCAGAGCCCACATCAGCTGTTCGAATGCACAGAAAAACTTTATTTTCGTGTGAATATAACAAAATCCGTATATATTCAACCCTTCAGTTTGGGTCCTTATCTCAATATAACATATAAATCTAGATTACATATTTAACGCAAATTCCAAAAAGGTGATTCTTGACCATTTTAGCTCATTCTTCTTTATCCAAATGCCAAATTAGCTATGTAAAGTATAGCCAAATGATTATCAAAAATATATTAACTGATACAATAATAAAATAATAACTTACATAAATCAAAACGGAGTCAAATATATTGCATCAAAAAGTAGAATCACATCGCTCATCAAATTGTTAGATTTACTATGTAGTCATTCAAAAGAAAAAAAAACTAGAAAAACGAACAATTAGAGAATTATTAAAATAATTAATCTGAATTTTAATTTTATTAACTTACATGTAAGCGTTTCTTACGACTCGAAGTAAAGGTCTTGTGGTGTCAACAGTCATAGACGAAATGAGAGTCGAAATAATAAAGTCACGTAATTATTGAAATGAAAATAAAAATAACAATAAGAACAAAGGGGGGAAACAATGTCACGATTCCGCAAACAAATCCAAATATGGTGGGTCTAAAGTATACGTATCATTCTGTAAATTCAAATTTTGTTTCTGTTGCTTTATATGAATCATTTCCGAAATCAATCTTTTATTGAGCACCCTTTCCTCGTCTAATATCTTGACATTTTCCCAATCAAATTCATGCTGATGACTAATTCTATGTTCTGTTATTACGGAATGTTATCAAACTGAAGGGTTGAAACGTATATATGGATTTTATTATATTCACACGAAAATAAAGTTTTTCTGTGCCGAACGGCTGATGTAGGCTCTGATGGGCTTTTTTATTATATTTTATTGATAGATTCTTTCCTCATTTTATATATCTGTTGATGTACATTAGATTTCAAATAACGTCGATAGAACTAAATAATTTCAATGAATAATGTCTTCAGGTTAAATATACGTTACAATACATACAGAGTCTAAAGGAAGGGTCGACAGAAGTGATAAACCGACTCGTTTACACCTCATTTGTGATGCAGCTACATATTTGCACTCTAGAAGAAATATTTTGCCATGAAACTTGTTTTGGCTTATATTTTATGAAGCCTATTAAAGAGCCAAATTTTGCAATTTCGCTGTTAAAAACATTATAAAATGATATAGCTTCTTATTTACGATACAGAGATTCATGTTTTTATGATTATATTTTCTCTTCTAGAATATCACGTCATGAGACCTTTTTGGTTTTTTTTTTTTTTTTTTGAAGCTATGAAAACGCGTACAAAACCGGATTTTCCAAATTAATTCTTGAAAAGTTTTAATAAATAAAATTATATGCACCTTAAGTGCATTATAGTACACATCAGGAAATATCGTAATGAATTTTTATTTTGCTTCTTTTCCTCAAAAAAATCACTCTGTATGAGCCTTCAGGTGACCTTCCTGATCACGAATACGCAATTAAAACGCTATATTCATGTAATATTTTAGTTATAATTTCAGCATAAAGAAATTCATTTCCGTCTTCATAAGGCCTATTTTTTTTAGCTGAACTTCTTGCACGATTCACCTTTTCTTTTTTCTTTCCAACATGGAGAAAACAAGAAGAATGAACTGTGCAAGAACTTTAGCTAAAAAGAATAGACCTATTGTCTATTCTGTCAATCCTCAAAGTAAAAATTTAATAAAACACTATATAACAACGCCATCTAATTAATATATCAAAACCACACTGCGTTTTCCCTCCATTTTCTTTATCAAAACTAGAAACCACGTGGAGACGTCTTTGTCCAAACCTTTCCCACTTAGAACATCTTTTTTAAATCTTTTTTAAAAACCTCTTCAATGAAATAGCTCTATTATTCGATCGCGCGGAAAATATCGATTCGCGACAGTTCTAAGTTTCTGGATTTCCGCTGCAATTCAGTGTTTCGGTTGCTGAAGGAATTCGGATCGATCAATCGTGGTGCAGCCATGCCAATTGCCATATACCTTCGACGTTTCTCTCCTCGTCCGTCAAGCGCGCCCAATTCGGTACCATCACCTGGCAGACCTCGTCCCACGCGGTCATCTTGGCGTTACGGTCGTTGTACTCGCCGCGATTCACATCGTAGATCGCCGGCCGCCTTTCTATTTCCTCGATGAACCTCTCCGTGTCGAACATGTTCATAGAGCTACCGAAAAATTTTCTTTTCTTCAATTATACTCGCTCGTGACTGTCCTTCCGCTTCGCAACTCGATCTTGCACCTCGTGCAGATACAACGATTCGATTCGATAGTACTTTCCAAAATCTCTTTCGAAATCAAAGATCGATAAAGTCCCTATCGAACGAAAGTCTTTTAATGAGTCTCAGATAATGACAGTGGCGAAATAATCTTTCGAATTCTTCGCAGATAATTCAAACTTTCGAAAAAGAGATCAAGATCGACGGTGGATCAACACCATCGATTCCTTCCAGCCACAAAGACCACGATGGTCACCGGATTCGATTATTTTATTAATCGGTAATAATACGCGAAAGTGAATTTATCGAAATTAGCAAACGGAACAGCCGCTGTCGTGTTGCTCGTCCAACGTTATCGTGTCGCGTCGTCGGCAGCGGCTTGCGCGTCACTGCGGAGAAACCGTTGCACGGCCAGCACGGCTTCGGGTATCATGGCGGCCCGGCGGCAAACGTGCGGTTGCGGTTGCGGAGCGGAATCTATGCCGCCCGCGACGTTGCCAGACCGGCGCCGCCGGTCGGCGAGGCCGTTGAGGGCCGTGGTCCGTGGTCCGTGGTGCGCGGTGCGTGGTCGTGGGTCGAGTCGAGAGCAGGCCGAAAGAACGGCGGAATCGCGTCGCCGCGTCGCGCCGCGCCGCGCCAAGCGTGTACATATGCACGTGCGTATGCACGCACACGCGCACGCACACGCACACGGCCGCACGAGGCGTATGGAAACGTTCGCGCGCAGAAATTCACATCTCGGAAGCGCGCCGGGCATCGCGATTCGCGCGTCAACCGACAGAAAGGTCAGAAAGGACTGTTTTTTTCATGGTGTTTACGTTTCCACAAGAACGTGCTTGGTCGTACATGCTAAATCAAATCGAAAATATTGAATAACTTCTCGTAATTATTAGTTGTTAGTTGATAGTAATGACAAGTCGTTTATTTCGAGACTCGAGTAACTTGTATTCATTTTAGTAAAGAATCGAATCTGGATTCGAATATTTTCTGGACTTAATTAAAATCTTAGTATTTTTTTTTTTTCGAGTACCGGATGATTTAATATACAGGGTGTCCCAAAATAATCGCCAAATATTTCATGGACAGGTAGAGCGGATTAAACTGAGTCGAAAAGTCCTTTACCATTTTGCAATTTTTGCAATAGTTAACAAGATATTAATTACTAAAAATTGCCGAAAATTGGTCTTCAATAATTCTGTACTCAAATACTATCAACTTTACAGAAAAACTGTAAGAGACAAAAATTATTAATTTTTTTCTCATAAAACTTTAAGAATTTTTTCAGAATTTTTCATCAACTTTTTTTTTTTTAGTACATTTTCTTATTTTTACAAATATGAAAAAATACGGTATTAAAAAATTCTGAACTTAGAATGTTATGAGAAGAAAACGCGAACAGACCTAATAGCTTTCGAAAGACTACTAGATTTCCATTTTTTGCAGTAAAAAAAAGCTATTTTTTCACAATTTTTACTTTTTCTGCCAACGCACGCCTGCTCGTTTTAATTGCCAAATAAAATCGACAGAATCAAATAAACAAAAAAACGTCAATATAGCCAATGCTGGATTTTGATACCTAATAATATATTTTATATAAATTTTAAATATATCTTCCAATAACATCAACTATATAGCGATAATGTGTATCAGTTATTTGAAAGAAACGCAATCATAAACTGAAATTGAAATAATAATACACAAGTTAAATTGATCATCAATTTAATAATGATGCTAATAAACATCTTAAAATTGAAAACATAGTTTTTTGAAGTATATTATAGTTCCTTGAAGTTAAATACTAGTCGTAATAGAGTCATTAATAGCTTTCTAGAATCTCTCGTACTTCCATTTTTGCCGCAGCAACCTAATAAAAGCATTCGCCAGTAGAGTTACTGTTAGACATTTATAAGCATACAATTTAATATGAATTAAGAGTTTTGTATTTCATTTTAAAATAAAATGATCCGTTAAATGTACATCTCGTTGCAATTTTCCGTAAAGTGCGAAACAAGTGCAAAAAGATTACAACTGTACAAATAACATTAACATAAGTGTTTCGCGAATAGTAATAGCAGCAGAGATTACTAAAGTTAATAAAACAGTCCAAATCTAATTGCAAGTTGAATGAACAGTTTAGCTAGAAAGCAAAACCTGAGACATACGTGGACAATACAAGAAAAAAAAAGAATCAAAAAAGAAAGAAAAGAAAATGCTTTAAGTTTTTCTTTTCTTCCTAATATTTTAACTTTTTTTCTTGTATTATTATTTTAAAATTTAAGATAACAGCGAAACGGATATCTCGGATGTGGATACATGAAGTTACCAAATGAATGAAGAAACGACGAAGTGAGTGTATCGAAATAAGAGGGGGGACAACTTCATCTCGGCAGGGAGTTTCAAAAATAGAAGACGGTGACCACGAAAGACATATTTCGGTACAAGTGGTAGAGTGAATGAGCATAAAGATATTGTATCTCGTTAAGCGGCGTTTTCAATGAGATTTTAAGACGTAAAACTTAAACTTTAAGCCTTAAGAAATTGACTAATTAAGATCTGTTTTTTTCCTGCACCAGGCTGCACTAAAACTCTCTTTCTCGTTTTCAACAAATATCAAATACATATATGTATGTACCTTACTTGAAGTTCCAAAAGTGTACACTAGTTCCGTTATAGAAAACAGATCTATAGACGATTATTTTTTCACATTCGACTGTGATTGGTCAATTTTTTTATGGCTTAAGGCTTAAGCTTAAGCTTTATTCTTTAAAATTTCATTGTAGACGTCGCTTTATGCATCGGTCTTGCCGTTCCTCTCGCGAATAACATAAAGATGCAAGGAACCAAATAAGTATCTTCAAATAAGCCTCTTCCCGAGATGTTTTCCAAGCAAAACAAAATGTCCTCGTAAACATTAAAATGATTATTTATTTGTTGAATTGTTTATTTTTTCATTTATGAATAAGTAGAGAAAGAAATTTCATCTTATTTCTTCTTAATTGCTGCTTTTATTCTTATTAATTGCTGCATTTTATAAATTAGATGAAAAATATTAACAAAACAGAGAATTTAATCGGATCCAAGCACATCTTTCCGATTGCGCTCTGAAAATTACCGTTAAAGTAGAATTATTTTTGATAACTTCGATGATGTGAGTTTTGAAAAATGTGTTTGTGCAAATAGAAAATAACGAAAATATATTCGTAAATATATTTATATACTTTTTTTATAACGATATATTTGTTATAATTAAATCAAATTAAACAAGAGAAATCCTATATATTCGGTCAAAGTGGATTTTAGAGTCTCTTTCATCAACCTCAGTTAAGTTAATCGACGCTTACATGAGACTCATTTATGCCCATTTCCACCAATGTAGATTAACTTTAATTTCGGTTCAACTTACTCTTCGTCTTTCTCTAATCTTTAGAACTAGAAAAAGACAAAGAACAAGTTGAATCGAAATTAAAGTTAATCTACGTTGGTAGAAACGGGCCTTAGACCCAGTTTCACAACTCATGGTTAACTTTTAACCGAGGTTTAACTTATTTTAAGTAATAATGAGTAATAGTGAGTAATAATGAGTTCTAAAACTGGGCCTAAATGGGTCCTATATAACCGTCGGTTAACTTAACCGAGGTTGATGAAAGAGACCCTAAATGCTTAAATATTTCTGTGTGAATTTATATACAAATCCGATTCTACAAACCGCGCGTCCAAATATTTTTTGGTTTTAAAACGCAATCATGAGCAGAATTAGAATAATATGTCACATTATTGATTAACAAGCAATTTAATAATTTTTAATGTTAATAAATATTTTTAATATTAATAATCTGATATTAATGAGAATCTTAATTCTGCGAATAATTTATTATTAGCATTTATTATTAGTAATTCGTTGCTATTAACTATATGAAATTAATTAATAATTATATATTTTTTATTCTTCGACACAGTCTTCGGAGCACCAAAATTATACAATTATTATTTCAATATTCGAAGATTTGATTTTAATATTGAAATTTCGAATCTTTAAAGTTCGAATGTTGAAACAAATCACCAGGCCAGTTCAAAGTTACTTTTCAATCATGAATCATTTTAACGTCATTTCGACGTTATCGCGACTGTCTGGCTTGGTTTCCTTCAGGAAGAATTAAATGTCGTCATCGCGTCGATGTATCGGTGCCATCGGTGAACGCGCGTTCCAGCCGGTTCGCATCGAGAGATACACCCCTCGACGCGGCGAATGCGGAATTCGCGCCGCCGCGACGTTGCCAAGCCACCGTCGTTGGTGTCGGAATTCACGTGTTGCTACGCGACATCGTCGCCGTGTCCTACGAACGTGTGCGCGCGATTACGGCAACGTCGACGCGTTTCCACCGCACCGTTATCGACCGCGGCGGGCGTTGCGGATCGCGGCCGAAATCGACGCCACCGCGATCAGCAGCGCGTCGTAGAGTTTCAACTGATTTCAACGTCCCTCATATCCGCATTGAAACATTTCACATATTTCGATCGCTTAATTTTTTTATTTATTGAAAGAAAATCGTTCGAATCGTTGTCCGTCTAAAAATCGCTTAGAATTGAAGATTAGATTAATCGAAGCAATATTTTCAACAGTAATGTGATATTCACATAGTTAAAAGAATAGAATGTAAACTGAACCCTTCGCCGGCCAAATTTGACTTTTAACACTAACGCCGGTTGTTCCATCTTCGGATAAACTATGTGATAATTTATCTACTGGATAAACAAACGAGTAAAAGAGTAAGAGCATAAGAGAGTAAAAGAGTAAGACAGTGAGCTAAAGTTTATCGAAAGATAGAACAACCCAGCTTAAAGTACCAATGTTTTTTACTCACTAAAAGAGGGATAAGCAAATAAAATTACTATAATAAATAGAAAAAGTAATGAAAAATCAAACATTTCATCAGTATGAAGGATAATTATTGAAAGGTCAAACAATTTTATATTCCTATAATTTGTACATAAGAAATATAATATTAATCTGAAAAATAGAAATGTCAATAAAATAATCAATTACGATATGAATTTGGACCAATAAAAATAAATCTAATTAAATAAAAAAGAGAAATCCTAATTCGGTCAAAGCAGACCTTAGTGGTTAGATATTTCTGTTATGAATATATATTTTATATCTGATTCTGCGCTAGTAATAATGGTAGTAATAACCAAAATAATAATAATAATAACAACAACAATAATATAATAATAACCATATATATAATAAAATAATAATAATTCGGTATTTCACACAGAGACACAGTCGATAGCAATCGATATTTTGATTGTAAATTTGATAGATAAATTTCAATCTGTAAAAAAATAAACAAAACATAATACGACTTCTAGTAAAAGCTTATTAAAGCTTTCACAAATATGCAAAATTTTTTTCAGATTTTCGTGCAGTTTGGAACAATATAAAAATTTGCATTGAACCTTAAAGACCCAGACTATTGGTGAAAAATGCAAAATTTCTCATGATCGACGAAGGGATATAAAAACGAAAAATAATATGAATAAATAAAGAGACGGAAATAAATTGTTTCTGCAAAAGTTCTCTTTTATCGGAAAGCTAGACAAGTCGTAGATTCGTCGTGATGTGAATTTCACGTGCGAACGTCGTGGCAAATGGGACTTCCGCGCGCACGAATGTATGAATCGAAATATAAATAATACAACACGACACACTCACATGCGTAAGTAGGACTTTGAGCGCAATTACGAGGATTACAAGGGATTGTAAGTGCCCATTAGCCGCTTATTCGAACGCAGGAACGATTCGCCGTCAAGTCGCGCGCATTGATCCACCGACCAATGGGATGCGGGCATTCGTATCGTCCGATGTACGTCTCGCATCACGCATGTCAAGTTTGAGGAGGTAGCACACCTTTGATTTTGCGTCGTTCTTGAACTTCGAATTAGCCCGTATATCCGAAAGCGCTTAGCGCCACGTATTCGGGAAATGCTTAAGTTATTAACGTTTAATAACAACAGATTAGAGAGTTGGTGTAGTAAACAATGCATAAATTGTAATAAACAATTCTTTAATAGTTGTGACTTTAACTTTATACGTCGTTTAACTATTATAAAGCATTTTTTATTATTACAATTTATTATCATTGTTTACTTATTGTCGACTCTTAACCTTCTAACTCTTTTTAACTATCAATCTGTTTTTATTGAATTTTGGGAATTCGATTATTGTCTTCATTATTATGATACTAATATTATTGAGCGATTCCCGTGATGACCTCGTGGACTTTCTTACCGCGCGATGCAAATTATGTCGCAGATAGAGATTCTATAAATAGAGCCTGTCCTCGAACGATTTTATCAAAATTCGGAAAAGTAAGTATATACCCAAAACATATGATAATAAAATTAAAATAACATCAAGTCCCACACATGACACAGCACAGATTATTGCAACAATATTGCAGCAACATTGCAACGTTCCCGTAATATTGCAGCAATATTGGAGTAATGTTACTGCGAGCTTATATACTGTATGGGATAAAAGTAAATTTTAGAAAAAATTATAGTGACGTCATTCGATTTACTTTTGACGATGATTTTGTGATGAAATCTTCATATATTTTTAAGTGACTTTAACTAAGAAATCACTTAAAAATCATCAAGAATTCATCACGAAATCATCGTCAAAACTGTATCGAATGATATCATTACAATTTTTCTTAAAATGACCTCTACTCGTAATTTAATTTTATTTTAATCTTATTATAATTTATGTTCTAGGTATACTGTCTCCTTGTATATATACATACTACCTCATTCTGATTTATACTGTCTAATTTATACTGTCTCGTGCTATTAATGTTAATTCAGGTTATGCGAATAGTCTGCGAATCGCAGACAATTACAAAGTCGATGAGATTTAAAATTTGACTAATCAGAGAATCAAACTAATCAGATAATTTTAATCGTTATTTTTTTGTTCTAATGGATCAAATTCTAATCTTCAATTCACAATCTCTTCGATTTCTAATCTGGATCTAATATGAGCCTAGCGATTGTTTGCGTGAAACGTGACTTACGTGCCGGCCATTGATTTTGAAAACACAATGTATCCGTTCCTTAGGAAAGCCATTCGTTTACGGAAAATATGCAGTGTTTACGAAGAAAGAAATTGTTTATGCAAATGAATAGAAACTCGGTCTCCTTTGAATAATTCGTATGTAGGGTGTTTTTTTGACTCAAGCATTTGAAATATCTCTTGCATTATTGATTTATTTTCATTTATTTCTTTGAAGTCTTATTATTTGAGATATTGTTAAAATATCTCTGTTATTTTGAATGATATGATAAAACATCAAAGGGAAAAATTGTTTCAAGAGAGCAAATATTACGAGATAAACAACAAATTTTCTTAGGCTCATATTTATTGTAATTTCAAGATTATGGATTTAAATTAAAAAAATGAAATTATGATTTTTTACGCAATGTGATTCCTTTAATTATTCTGCATAAAAGTACTAAGATAGAACTGTAAAAAAATCGATGATGTATGACATATGTCATTTATGAAATACTTTCTACTTTATTTTCGCACAAATTTTAATATGAAATATAAAATTTCTGGTAAATTATTCATATCTTTATTATCTTAATACTTTTATGCACAGAATAATGAGATAAATCAATTGGTGTAAATAATGTATATACAAAAGTTCTTAAAAAAAATATATATATATATATATATATATAATTGCATAATTTTTTTTAAAAAGTTATGTTTTCTTTATTAAAAATAAACGCAGTTCATTTTTTAAATAGCTAATCTTTCTTTTTTGATATTTCATATCATTAAAAATAACAGAGATACTTTAAGTGCCTGAGTTAGAAGAAACGTCCTGTATATTTATGGATGGTTTCTTTCACTCGAAATTAGAGTTTTCAAAACCAGGAATTATTAAAAGTCATTAGTTTCAATAAACATGCAAAACTTAATTATTTAAAATATTTATTTTTACATCAGTATTTGTCAAATGATTTTTATGTACAATTTTGGGCAAAATTGTTGTTTGAAAATTGCAGCTAGGATATTTACGATTCTTCCAATTAACATCATTAAAATTTTATGCTGAAATATTGTAATAAATCACTGTAATAATCAATGCTTGATCAATGTATATACGTAATCAATATATAATAACACACTGTAGTAACTTTATATATAATTTATTTGTTCTAAATTCATTCTAAAAATAAATGTAAAATGGTCTAATTAATTTAACAAAGCATTCGTGTCCACCAATTTTATCCTCCAACGCGTCACGCATGCGAGTACATACAAGAAGAATAAATGAAGATTCGGTGTTCGGCGTGTCGCAAGAGACGACATGAGACACCAAGGAGGACGATTGCGCAAGTATGAAGCAGGACGCAGGATGTAAGACTCACAGCTGCGAATAGATTCCGAGGAGGGGGAAGCTTTCCGGGTGAGAGCGAGACGGGGAAGTTTCATACTCGATCGGTGGAAGGGCGAAAAGGATCGAAAGGGAGAAACGAGCGTGGACCGAGGAACTAAGGGAGATGGAGCTAGTTAACGAGCGGGATGGGGGGGGAGGGCGGCTCTGGCAAGGGGAAGGAGGAAGTGCAGTGAGAGGGAACGCGACCCCTAATATCAATAGCGGAACAAGTGAGCGGCAAGTCTCGAGTGGGACGAGGAAGGAAAGATAAAGAGACAGAGTGAGGCAGAGAGAGAGAGAGAGAGAGAGAAAGAGACCGGTGTGGGGCTGACGGGGGAGATGGTTTTCGCGCTCGCGGCACTCCTCATCCAGTCATCCTGACGTTACCGTTCAGTTCTCGAAACCGTGTCGATCGATTAGGAGGTGTTCAGTGATCTCCCGGCAATATATCAATTGACGTCCCGGTCGCCGCCGATCTCTTGATCACTCTTTTCGTCCTCCACGTGTCACGTTCGGTCGAGCACCATGTCGAGCGAATTTCTCGGGAAACGTTACAAGCTCTTCAGCAGCGAGAATTTCGACGAGTTCATGAAGGCGCTCGGTATGTACGTAGTCGAAACGAACGCCGGCCGCTCTCGGCACCGCTTCGGCAGTTCAAAGTGCGTCGGAAATGTTAATTTAGAATGTGCGCGTGATTGGCATGGAAAAAACTCGACGTGGGAGAGCCGGTAGTTAGTCCTCTCACAGTCAAATGAATATTTTTACGATAAATACTATTTTATGACTCAAAAGTCTTGAAATCATCTCGATCCGCTCTACGATCTTTATTCTTTGACTACGTGCTCGCTTTTTCCTTTTCAGATCTGGACATACAGTATTTCCCTAGACTTTCGTATACGTTTCTTTTCAAGAATAGAGGCCTGAAATCTTACTGAGCGAATTTTTACTCAAATGCTAATTCAAGTTTAATACATAATTCAAGTTTTTCTTATTAAAATTTTAATGGATTTAATATTTAATAAGGCTATTTAACGCTGAAAGTCATTTCTTTTATATAAAAATAGTGTTAATTTAGTTATTTTTACATTTTACAACTTATAAAATCGATTAAAATAAAAGTAAGTTTTGTAGTTTCAAGAATAAATCAAATAGGTATAAGTAAAATGCCAATATAAGCTTCCGCATTTGTTCATGTATAAGTCATTTATTTATAAGGCGATAAGATGTAATTTGCAAATTAATATTTTATCATCTTGTAAATATTAATTACGCACTAATAATCACGGAGAATTATGAAAATATTTTACTAATGTATTACTTGTTACAAAGTAAAATAAAAACTATTCCTAATTATATAGATGAATTTTCACCCAAAGTAATGTAAATGTAAAAAATATATGAGCATTTTTTTTAATCGACTTTTAACTCAAATTCGATTTGACCAGAATAATAATTAATATTCGAATTAAGAAAGTACATAATTATGATGTAATCAGAAAATAGTTGTCAAATGTAAATACATATGTCGGTTTCGTCAGAAGTTTTGAAAAATTTTTAAATCGCAGTTGGTAATTTTTCTGACGCAACTCTGCCACGTGTCTGAATATTCTCAGTAATCGTTAAGAACTGCATTACCGTCAAAACTCGTTTTTACTTTATTAGTTTTTTTTAGCAATTAATTTTTTATTTCGGATTTAATTTATCAGTCGAAAGTCGAACGTTGCGATGATACTAATATATATATTTAACAAGTTTTTTTTTTTATTCTTCGTCGTTTTTCTGCAGACCTTGGATTTTGTAAACACTTCGTGTTTAATACTAACTACGAAAGTTTATTTAGTATTAACCGCCTCATTATATTATGTAAACTTAAAACACGATAAAAGTGCACGGTTCAATTCTCGTCAGATTGCTATAGTCAGATTACATCAGATGCTGTATATTTTCATGCATATGTATGTGTTAATGTATTATTTATGCACATCGTTTATTTGCTACAACACAACACAATTCAGAAAACAAAAAGTTTTCCATAAACCTTGAGTTTGAATGCTTTGAACTTTGAATCATTACAATTATATGTAAATTTTAAAAGGCAGTTTTAGTATCAAAATTGATTGCTGAAAAATGTTCTTTCTTTTCTTCTTTATATTGTTTTCATATTTTTCTGCAATTAACTTGGAAATGATAATCTTTTATCTATGTCGTTATTGTAGCAAATATTTTTATAAATATATCGCTTATTTGCTACAATAACGACATAGATAAAAGATTATCATTTCCAAGTTAATTGCAGAAAAATATGAAAACAATATAAAGAAGAAAAGAAAGAACATTTTTCAGCAATCAATTTTGATAAATTTCTATTCCTCAAATGTTTTTCGTATTATACACAGCATTTAAAATTAGAAGAATTCTATTAGTATCAGAATTCTAGAAGTATAAATTTTGGCACAAGTTATAAGTGTAAAATTGTTCTATTGTAATCTGATATACTACAATATTCTAAGAATCTCTAAACCCATTATTACAAATTATAGGAAAGAGAAAGAGAGATAATTGAAGAATTGCTAAGAATATTGTATAGAAAAATGACAGGTTCATAAACGCAAAAAAAATCGAGCAACGTATCGTGCATTGTAAATTGCTCTTACAAAATAGCGAACGATTACACACATTACAGCAAACCGTATTATTGTGATGAGATCTGTCGTTAGCTTCGTTTGTGCGTTGTTCGGCGTACAAATGGTCGCTTGGTTCGACACATCGGCAATTTTACGTGCGTGTATGGAACGTGAACAAGCCCACGTGGAAGATGCGCGTGAAAAGTAAACATCAGAGAAGCTATCGGGAGACTTCATTTACGGAATTTCACGCGTTTCATAAAGGAGAAATAATATCGACAAGAGAATAATACCAGTTTTGACAAATATTCGAGAAAAAGAATCTTATAGTTCAGCGACCAGAGGGCATGTATTAAGCCTTGTGCACAATACAAAACAAACAATGGACAAAGAGAATAAAGCCTAATCTACGACGTACTTTGTTTCTTGCTTTTTATTACTTTTTACTTCTCGCCTTTTTGCCTCTTACCCAGTTGTTTCGTTTTCTGTCGTTCGATAAAAGTTGACAAACTTCGGAAAAGAAACGTGATTGTTGATAAAATGGTCGCAAAGAGATAAAAAGCAAGAAACAGGAAGTAAAAAACATATTGTAGATTAGTTTTAAAGCTTGAGACACAATTGAAAAACAATAGAAACAGGCAATAAGAGCAAGAAGTAACAGATTTCAATCTATCAAAAACTGTATATTTTTATATACATGATTTCTGACAGGTTGAAAGCTATTATTTCTTGTTTCTATTATTTATGCTTTTCAATTGTGCATCAGGCTTTATATAGATCCGACAATCAAGACTTTAACCTTAATTATTGATATACGATTTCCTATAAGTTGAAATCTTTTGTTTATTGATACACAGTTTACCACCAGTTGAAATCTTATTGTCTGTATTATTCTCTCTCTGTTCCTGTTGCTTTTCATTGTTTATGAAATCCGAGACACAATTGAAAAGCATAGGCAATAGGGGAACAGAGAATAATAGATTTCAATCTATCAGAAATAATGGTATATATACCTATCAGAAATATTTGGTATAGCATATGGTATTCTGATAGATTGAAATCTATTCTCTGTTTCTATTGCTTGTGCTTTTATTTGTGTTAGGCACAATGAAAAATACAGACAGCAGGAACAGAGAGAGAGAGAGAGAGAGAGAGGGGAGGGAGGAAGGGGGGAGGGAGAGAGAGAGAATGAATGAATTTGTTTTTTAATTGAACCTCAAACTTATAATAGAGCCTTATAGAATAGATACATAATAAATTTCGATCGGAATTATTCCATTTTTTTCTAGAAAACAATAGAAATTTAAGGAATAATTGAACAATTTCGATTAAAATCTATGCTAAACGGTTCTAAATACGTGTTTTTATAATTTCGTTACATTTCAGTCTATTTTAAATCTGCGAACAACCATTTAAAAGTATGTTCGAAAAAATATAAAAATGTATGTAGGATTTCGATTACAATCTATGCTAAACGGTTCTAAATACGTGTTTTTATAATTTCGTTACATTTCAACCTATTTTAAATCTGCGAACAACCATTTAAAAGTATGTTCGAAAAAATATAAAAATGTATGTAGGTATGCTTTCGCCTATACTGCATACCACCATAGCAGCTTTAATCGGTTAATTAGCCGCTAAAGTCGTTTGTACATCAGCGAGATACCAATGGAGCCCGGGACGTTAATCAATTTTAATACGTTAAATTACACCCCCTCACCTCATCGTGCAACGACCTGACCTCGATCTTAATTCCGGACAGTGTGCTGCGTACCGCCTGATTGCAGTCTAATTTAACACTTGAATTAATTCATTAACAGGATTAATAAATCTCGTAATTGACAGTCGAATCACGCGAATGCGCGTCCAGTATTCGTGCCGAAAATTCAGCTTGTCAATCACGTGTATTTTTTTACAATGTATGAAAACCGTGTTAGGGCGCGTTCTCATCTTGACAGAAAAGTAGAAAGCAGAAATGCAGCAGCCAATCAACTCGCGCTGATAGTCGACATAATTTCGACTTTCTGTACTGTTACTATCAGCGCGAATTGATTGGCTGCTGCATTTCTGCTTTCTGTTTTTCTGTCAAGGTGTAAACGCGTCTTTAGATTTCTGGAAGCAGACACACCTTTGGAACCAAACATTCGTTCCTTTTTGTTTAAATTAATGTTAAGGAAAAGGAAACTCTGTTATATTGGTTTTATCGATACTGATAATTTTAATCGCTTATCTGATGTTTATTGACTTCAGATAAACTAAAGAACCAGATAATGTCACATATAGGATGCGTTTCGAGTAACGCATGAAGCGCATTATGCAACTTTTATCTCTGTTCATCGAATAATAAAGAAAGATAAAACGATACATTATGCACTTCATGCGTAACTCAGAACGCATCCATAGTCTCCATATTTTCATTTTGTTGCACCATATTATCTGCTAATTTATTAATTATTATTTTTTAATTAAGGAATGTAAATAAGAAACAAGCTTCAATTTTAACTATATTGTTTCATTAATATCAAACATACACTTATAGGTCTAGTTTTTTCTTAAATTAGATTTTATTTTGTTTTCACTTTTCCTTAAATAATCATAATTACTATACTAAAAAACAGTCGAAATATCGGCAAGTAAACATGTAACATTTTCTTCGATACTTATTGATTACAAAAAATTTCTTTGAAATGACTATGCTTTTTTGAATATACTTTTCCGTAAAATATATCTCATTAATTGTAAAAAAAAATAAAATAAAATAATTTATTTATTTGCTAGAAATACAATTTTATTTCGCCGTAAAAGATTTATTTCACAAATATGTCTTACAAATAAAAATGGATGTTAAGTTTTGTTTTACGACTAAAATGAAAAAGTTCTGAAAGATACAGATTATATGTGTGCGTGCGTGCGTGCCATTAAAGAGTTATTTAAGCGGAATCGATTTTATATCGCTTATTTTGGGGAACATCAGGAACATGGAAGAAATCGTTATATACACAATACATACACATACATACTAATAGCAACAAAAAGTTGTTAATTTTTATTATCTAAAGCTAGAATTCGAAACCAAACGATTATTTTGTATCAGATTCTTCGCCGTTTGTGAATTGCTCGAAAATTTCTTTGATTGCAATTATGTGTTGTATAACAATGCAGTCCTTGTTTAATTCCTGAGATATCTTGATATCTTACTTAACAATTTTTTTATCAATAAATATGTGATATGAAATGTGAGCATTCGATTTATCATGACTTTTATCACGATTTCTCTCATGTTTTCAACGTTTTCCTAAGATAAGCGATACACCACACTGAAAAAAAAAGATTGGCTGCTGCAGCAAATTAGATGGTAAAATATGGCATAGCATTCTTAATTGGTTGCAGCAGCCAATTTTTGGTTGTGTTAGCCTATCGAAATCCTATACTGACATTGCGGATAGGCTAACGCAACCAATAATTGGCTACTGCAACCAAAAATTGGCTGCTACAGCCAATTAAAAATGATATACCATATTTTACCATCTAATTTGCTGCAGCAGCCAATCTTTTTTTTTAGTGCACTCGACTTAAATAGCCCTTTGATGTGATATATAAAATTACATTTTAGCCGAAATATAGCTAAAACTTAACATCGTTCTTCCTTTTCTCACGCCTGTTTCATCAACCAATGTAGATTAACTTCAATTTCTGTTTAACTTACTTTTCATTTTTCGCTACATGAGGAAAAATGTTTTATTATATAAACCATTTTCTTATATATAACGACAAAATATCTGATTAAAATGCACTGAATAATACTATCATTTGATATAAACAAGTTTTGTTATTTATAAAGCAGAAAATGTATTTCACCAAAGCAACTACATTTTTTATTATATAAAATGAAACATATTTGGCTGCTGTTGAAAAATGCCTTTAATGCTACAAAATTAAATTTTTCTGAAAACACTGAATTTTTTTTTCTTGGAGGGATGTAATTCTAATTAGAAAAAAATGAAAAGTAAATTAAATCCAGATGAAAGTTAATTTATATTTACAGATATATATAAGTCCAAATAACTGCAAACCATCTCTATTATATACATGAAAACAATATAATAATAAAATAATTATATTATACAATAAATTTTGCACGAATTTTATCCGATATTAATTTCGACTATTATATATAATTCCATTCGATTATTGATTCCTAAAAAAGCCAAATATAGGTGGCTTTTTAAAATAATGCTTAGGATATGGTAAAGTTACAAATTGTACGCAGGAGATGTCGGTATACAACCAGAACCGTTGACGGATAAACCGTATTCCACCCCCTCGCTCGACGTCGTTACGGTAATCTTCGGGAGAGCGGTTCGCCGGAAATTAAATAAGAGAGCAAGTCTAGACGCATCGTCTTCCGACGCGTTATACCGTGCGGTTAAATGCGTCGCGGAAAAGTTGATAGCGTTTACCATGTTTTCAAGAACTGCCAAGGTAGTGAGAGATCGATAAGCGACTCACTTGCGTGACTCAAACGTAAACCTGTAATTTCGTTATCACCTGTGAGGCGAGATAAGAGTATCTTCGCTTTTTTTTTCTTCCGAGGCCATTTAAAGGAACTTTTGACACATGTTATCAAGTGCTATCGTGAGTTATTATGACTCTCTGTCTACAATTTGTTTTTTTATACTGTTTTAGGCTTTTAAAAAATGCAGAAAAATTTAAGGTTATTTTTCAATATTTCTATTACCAAATAGATATTACAATATTTTAAAAGGGGAAACTGGACTTCACTCTCTTTTATTTGCGAGAAATTTGAGAGTAAAATTTTGTTGTGCACTGAGAAAAAATCTGGTAATAGCTATCAAATGTTGAGTGAAATAATTTCAATCAAATGCTCGGTCAAGGGATTATATCCGTGAACGCCTGAAAACATAAGATAATTTCGGGAATTTTTTGTTGTTAAATAATAAAATCAGTAGAAATTTAGTTCGAAGGCCTTTAATGTGTTCGTTTTATTTTTTTGCTTCAAGCTAATGGCGCTGGGAGTTTTGGAAGTGAGACTGCTTCTATTTATTTTATTATTAACTACAAAAAATTCTCAAAATTACTCTGTTTTCAGGCGTTCGGATATAATCCCTTATTTGTAATCAAAAACAATTTTATTTTTTTTTATATTTAGTAACTGTCATCAAATGATTGGTTACATTATTATGTTTAGTAATATTTAGAAAAGTAAAATAACTAAATATTTAGAAAAGAGAGAGTAAAATTATTTTGGGGTTATACATATAAACGAATACTTAATTGAAATTATTTCACATTTGGTAGCTCAACATTTGGCTATATTATCACACTGGAAAAAGAGTTTCTGGTTGTATTAATTGAAATTCTGGTTGAAAAATGAATCAGAATTTTTTGGTTAAACCCACTATAATTCTAATTGAGATAACCAAAATTCTTGATATGATAAAAATCTTCGATTTCCTTCATTTTTAATTTGAAATTTTTTTCAGTGCACTTTTTTTTCAATGTGTCAAAAAAGATCCACAATAGCAGACGGAGGAATAGAATCTGCTTTGTACATTATCAATATAGATTAACACTTTAATCTCGATTTCTCCAATTTTTCAACTTCAATTTACTTTACCTTTTTCTGGTTTTAAGAAATAGAGAAAGGTGAAGAGTAATTTGAACCGAGAATGTTACTCTACAGTGGTAGGAATGGGCATAAATTAGGCGATAATTATTTCATCGGTTTCGCGAACAGCAGATAATCGCCTTTCCAACAGTTTGCGAAAAGAATCATGACTAATCGCGAATTTGTTAATCAGTATTAATGAGTATTAATTTAATCATACCAAGATGATGAATAAACGCTAACATTTAGCTGATGAACGTGATGTATTTCCCGTTAACAATTGATGCAAACCATCAGATACTTTTGAAAGTTTTAGTTGAATCGCGTTGAAAACGAGAATTGAGAGACATTTATCACTGTACAAAGATTTCTACTTTGAGAATCTATTAAGTGCTTCTTGAATGTCAAAGCGATCATGTACCATAATATACTCACATACGCTCATGTAATATCACTCCGGATAATAATTCACGAAGTCTATAAATAGCGCGATCGGTGGGTCAAACTTCAAAGTTTACTTCTTTCGTCGTCCGTTGTCAATGCGGAACAGAGTTCCGCACCACGATAAACCTACCTACGATATAAAGTCTAATCAATCGCAGAAGCGAGCACAAGGCATACAAACCAGTCGAGCTGTTAGTCAGTTTCATTCTCGCAGTCGTCGGTGATAGATCGAACCATGTCGTCGGAGGTATTAACCGGTATCTTGGGCAAGCGTTACAAGCTCCAATCTAGTGAAAAGTTTGACGAATACATGAAAGCTTTAGGTGAGACGAGCACGTAAATCCGTTTTTCAGAAGAAATCGATCCCTGGCCTATTAACATAGATTACAAATGCATGTGACATAGATCGACAAATGCGTGTATTTATGTATTTTTTCTTTGAATATTCTTTACGAGGAACTGTTTTTCTTTGAAAGAATATCGAGAACTCGATAGTCGCCCTCTTAGGAAACGAAGTGCTTCCCAAGAGATAAGCTTTGAAGAATTTTATCAGCTGGCAGATAAATATTCATTTTGCCATTTAACTTCGAGTGGAGTTTAATAGACATATAATTTAAAAGTTATCCTGATCGAACCTGACGCACTCCCAATCGCTATACGATTTTATCTTTATATTTGTTTAGGCTACTTATGTTCATTCTGTTAGTAAATTTAAGTAGCAACTTGTGAACTTTCAAGCATATGGAGAAAGAGCACACTCCAAGCCAGAAGTTTGGAAAGACTTTTTAAAAGTTGACATTTTTGAATGGACCTTATAACTTTGTACAATTCTAGTATAGTCAGTATAATACCTATATAGATAAAATAATTTAGATGAACAAACAAATATAAGTGCCTAATATTTTTTTACTAAGGCTTTCAAAAGTTAATGCTTAAACCCTCACTTAAAATTTCAATTTTTAAGAAATGTTTCCAATTTTTTTGGCCTAGAATAAATGTCTTGAATATTTTTTCTCTTTTAATGATAGCTCGCAATTAGATTGCGAAGCGTGAACGCTTTCGCGAGAATGATTAATAAATTAATATTCCGCGATGAGTCATCTGTGTGACATAAATACATGCGGCAGATTAGGATTTCATAGAACTGACGAGAGGCGTAGGTGATTTTAAAGCAGCTTATGCTCTTCTTTCAGGCGTGGGTATGGTGACGCGCAAAATGGGTAGCAGCGTCAGTCCCGTCGTCGAATTGACGGAGAAAGACGGAGTGTACACTCTGAAGACATCTAGCGCTTTCAAAAATACCGAAATAAAGTTCAAACTTGGCGAGGAGTTTGACGAGGAGACCGTAGACGGCAGGAAGGTGAAGAGCGTCTGTACTCTGGAGGGTAACAAACTCGTACAGGTGCAAAAAGGCGAGAAGGGCACTACGATCGAGAGGGAATTCGGGTCTACGGAGATGAAAGCGGTAAGAGATTTTAGAAGATTATTAGAATTAATAATTTATTTTTCGAATATTCACACGCGTCACTTGCAATAAAGATGATTAAAATAAAATATTTATATGATTTATATTATAATAAATGCAAAAAGTATTCGTATAGAAGAGATATCTTTTGCAAAAATCTTAGTTTTAGAGAATAAATATTAATTAATAATTAGTAATTTATTAACAAAGAACAAATAGATTGTATATTTCTCAAAATTATTTCATCTAAAATTGTGTGCAATAATTAAAATATCTCAGTAATAAATGAAAATGAAATATGGTATTATTTGGACACCAAAAATATTCGTACAGTCGAAAACTTTAAGTTCTAAGTTATTTTTGTAAAATCTTCTTGTTTGTATTAGATTAAAACGTACTTTCTTGTTAATAAGTGGCTAATTAATGTCTATTTTCTACAAATAAGATTTTTTAAATGAAAATCTTATATATATGAATATTTTTTGCATTCACTGTAAATATAAATTATAAATGTTACTACGTTTCTTGGAGCAAATTATATTTTTTTACACATTTTATTAATAAATAGTTTAATTCATTCGCGACGCGATATTTAAATCATTGATACTTAAGTCGGTCTTATGTCAATATTTTATTCATAAATCAATATAACGAGCCTTATCGATCAAACTATGTCGCTATTTATTATTAACACTATTAAAAGTTAGCAGCAAAGTCTAATGTCGACCTTCAGTCGCGTAAACACTAAGCAAGAAATATATCTCATGTTTCTATATACTTGTCTTATGTGATAAATGCGCGAGATCCGGTTATGGACTAATAAATTAATGTCTGTTTCTTGAGAACGCTTCTGGAAACATCATTAACATTAACATTCGTACGTTGAATTTACAGTAGTACTCTAGTGAAAATTGTTTTTAGAATTTTTTATATAATTTTTCAGGATTTCTGTATAAATTTCAAAATTTTTGTATAACTTTTTAAAAAATTTCTCGTACTTTTTATATATAAAACGAAACAGTTTTATTTACACCTTTTCTAGATGTATATAAATTCTGACACACTAATTGTAAGATTCTATCATTTCCGAAACATGTTTATAGTCTGAAGAAATTTAAGGTATTTGTTAGAAATTGTTATAAATTTAAAATATAAAAAATTCTTGTATGAAAAATATGATATTTTGAGAACTTTTTTCAAGATTTTAAACGCACATATACTTTAATTACATTAACAATTACGAAAATAGGTATCCTGAAAAGAATTGTTTTTCTCTCTTATGGTTATATTTTTTCTTTAAACCGAGAACAACTTTCATTCATTATTTTCACGTGCGGCACTTTAAAAACCTTAATCTGCGAACTCGGATGATATGCAATAGAACATGAGTTATAGGAATGATGATATGCAATAAAACATGAGTTATAGGAATGACGTGGTTAATCGCGGTAGAAAATGCATTTGTCACTCGTGTGCGTGCATCCTTCCTCTCCGAACAACTTGAACTTTGATTCGTGTCACAGTGATGCGGGCGCAGGAGTTGCCAATTAAAGTACAAAAGCTATACGTGGAGGAACGTGACAAGGGACCGTTGCACGAGCGGCTAATGTTATAATGATTCGTCAAATGTCCGGCCAATTATCGCGTGCGCTCCTCCTGTTCGTGACACGTACAATTCTACAGCACCGAGCTCCGAAACGGTGCCAATAAAGATCCATTGATCCGTCTGGCGATACGTGTTAATACCGTGAGACACCGGCACGGGGATAATTCCCACTCTTTCGCTCTTCTACTTACAGAAACTATAACTGCTGTTAATAATTCCAAGAGATTATCGTTACGTCGGAGAGCTCTATCATCGTCAAATATTAACTGGCGTTATATGCTATTTCTGTTGTAGATCATGAAGGTCGATGACATAGTCTGCACAAGGGTATACAAACTTCAGGAATAAAGAGGCCAGTACCAAAGCTGAAAGCGTGCACAACTTCACACAGGTGCTTCAAAAGTAGCTTCTGAAAACGTGTAAATTATCGTTTGAAATCCTCGCTTGAGCGTGAATAAGGTACCCAGTTATAAAATGTAGTATATCTAAAAAACATCTTTTAGATATATACGTCTAAGAGATTCCTAAGATATCTTTTAGACATGTCTGGGTATATCACGCTGCTACGATATTGGACTGTATGTATAAGCTAATTGTAACTCGTGTTGAAATGTAACTCAAAGAGATTATAGAACTTACATTTTTTACGGAGTTAAAACTCACATATTTACATGCGTTCGTAAAAAGGATGTATCGAATGATAATCGAAGTATAAATTGATCCATTCTGTTGTGCACATTTTCTATTTATGTATAGCGTGTATTACGTAATAAAATATGTAATATTGTCAGCGAATTATGTTCCACGTACAGCGATCGCTGTACTACTTATTCTATGAATTTGCTTTTTTCTACGAATAATAATGTCTAATGAAAATATACATGTGTTTTCATTCAAAAATTAGGAGACTGCTAACTTCTTTTAAATATGTTGTACATGATGTATACGTATGTGGCTTCGGGAGTTTTAGGGGTCGCTCGTTCCGAAATCGTGATCAAAATTTCGAAATTCAAAATGGCTGAACCAATATGGCGGATGGAGATGTTATGGAAATCTTTAAGATTCTTCGATTATGGTGTAATTTGTTAGGGGGTTTTTGGGGTCGTTCATTTCGATCTTGTTCAAAATTTGAGAATTCAAAATGATTGAACTAATATGGCGGGAATGTTATGGAAATCTAAAAGGTTCTTCGATTTTGGTGAAATTTGATACCCGGGGGTTTTTGTGTTCGTTCCGAATCCGCGATTTATTATTGGGGTGATTCAACCACTTTGAATTTTCAAATTTTCAATCCGCCATAATAATTCGGTCATTTTTCTTATTCAAACATTTTGAATCCAGATTCGTAACATTATATTTTATAATGTCTAAAAAGGAGAGGATAATGGAGCAGCGCGCGTGGGGGATGTGCTAGTTATTTAAAAAGCAAATCTGAAATATTAAACATATTTTTTTAAATAAGAAAAAAGTATCAATGAAAATCTGTAGAAAAAATATTTAAGTATTTATTAAAGTAATTTTTATACATAGATGGGGGCATCTGAATATATTTTATTTCTGATTTGATACGTTTATATCACCACTGTTTTTCATTCAAAATTTTCAATTAGTGGAGAGATCTGTAAATGAAATACAAGAAATTTTTATCGTATATATCAGATATATCAATGCATCATAAAATATAAGATTACACAAAATACAATTGTGAAAACTATTTAGTACTAAATTAATATTACAATGATAAATTTGATTGTTCAATTAATTATAAAAAGTCTTACGTAATATTCCATGTAACATGTGTTTCCATTTTCGGTTTTAATCATATATTGAAAACACAATAAACCGACGTTATTAGTTCTTAGGGAAACCTTGCTCGCACATGATAACGCTTTCATTGCTGGTTTAATATGCTCTAATTTAAAAGTGGATGTAACCGTTGTCGTACATTGAAATGTGTCTATTAAATCGTTATCATGTGGCAAGTCGATGTGGCAAACGCTGCCTATACCTTCCAAACTAATTCTGAAGAAGGGTTTTTCCGGTGATAAACGTAACTAGAATATAAAAGTGTCATATTTCAAAGAGACGTTTGAGCCGAAAGTAAATTTCTAGGTATTTTAAAGCTCGAGTTGAAATTGAAATCGCTTATTATACCTCGACTAGTTGACTAGTTGGATCTAATTCAGCCATGACAGCCTTCAATAATTCTGTTTGCAACACTACTTTATTTACAACGTTTTCTGTATCAAGATGAAAATCTAACAATTCCTCTACTTCTAAAGTTTTCAACGAGCAGTCTGTTATGATCCCATCTTCTTCAATGATAATACTTAGAGGATAGCCTGTACCCTACAATGAATAATTATGATATTAATATTGTTACAGCAATAAAAAAATGATATCGTTGCTTTAATATTACGATTAAATAGTATAATATGCATTTTGAATTGTTTTTTTCAAAGAAGAAAGTTTAAAACCAATTTTGGTCGTGAACGGAAATCTATGCAGTTATCATCTTGAAAGTCCATACATTTATAAAGGAAAGTTTATTTATCCAGGAAAGTTTGGAAAATCTTATAAAAATAATAAAGTAGATTGTTTAAACGCTTTGCAAAAAAACTCATTTTATTTTTAATGAACATTAGATTTCAAAACTAATGGCGTGTTTACATTTAACACGTGGGACCATTAAATACTGTAACAATACACACTACCAGGGAGATCCATAAATATATGGGATATTCTACTTAAAATAAATAAAACACCAAAATACATCGAAAACTGAACCCGTTAGACAAAAATATTTCAGATAAAAGTTGTATGGCTTGAAACGGGAACAGATCAATGTTCGAAATAAATTGATTTTTTAAGGTTACATGGAGGAGGTTACCTCCATTTTTTTAAACTCTAAATTTTTTATGTAATATGACTCCTCTTTAATTATTTTTCAGGTTTTATAGGTGTTTGTTCACGGCTAAAATTGGCCATTTTTAAACTCGCTTCTTTAGTATAAATTTTTCCTTTTCAGCTGAATTTCTTGCATTGTTTATTTTTTCTCTTTTTCTTTCTACATTAAAAAAAGAAAGAAAAAATGAATAAAAACTAAAAAAACAGGCTTTATAACTCGGAAAAATAAAATGTAACAATTTATATTAAGTTATTTGTTCGGACTTTAAATTCATTAAAAATAGATGAGAATTATTCTGTTTTTATACTGAAATAACACGTTTTTCGTTTACTTTGTAAAATATTTGCACTGTAACGGAATTTTCTTGCGAAGTAGGCCAGAACATACAAAGGCAATCCACTAATATGTTCAGACTTAATGAAAACGTCACGTCTTCTTTCAATCCAAATTCATCAAAAACTGTAGATGGGATATATGCACTGGCCTGCATACATTTTGCATCTTCAACTGTGATTTTCAATCCATTTTCACTACCGAGGCAAGTAGCTATCTAAATAATAACCATACATTATACCATTTTTATCATTATAGAAAAATGCAAGTATATTCTAACATAAGTATACATGCTGTAAGTACCTCTTTAAAGTTGATAGCTTTTAATAATTCTATTATAATCTTTAGATTTGTCAATCCCACTTTTGCAACCAATATGTAGTCTTCTGTGTTAGAGGGCATCATATTTGTTTGAAGCCTGATATAACAATAAATTATTAAATTGCATTTGTGTTAGTTGCTGATGTAATAACTTTTCATTGTCAATACTGGCTAGCCAAGTTGCCAAAACATGTTTACATGTAAAAGCAGACCGATCTGTTAGAACCTGATGTCTGTAACATTGTAAGAGCTTTTATAAGAACTTTTTATGATATCTTGTATAACATGTGCAAGAGATATTTCCTCTTATAAGTACATGTAAAATTTCAAAAAACATAATTACTCTGTCTTTTGACTAAATAATTTATTTACATAGGATATTACCTGAAAGCAGCGCAAGTACAATAATTTATTTCTGGAAAAAGTGTGTACAATGCTCCAGAATGTCCTTTGACTTGCATTAACCAGCTGGCTTCGTTAGCACTTTTACACGGCTCTGTTATAATCGCATTAGATGTAGAAATTTGTGTCACTCGTTGTTGCTCGTATAAATCTAAGGCTCTTTCAAATACTCCATCAAACAGCTTGTGTAGTTTCAATAGATTTTGATCGGAGACTGAAAGTATTTATCACTTTATTGTCGAATAGATTATACTTAATAAGTTTTGATTTTATTTGAAAATTATTAAATACTTTCGATAATTTTCCAGAAATAAGGAGAAAAATTTAAGAAAATGAAAAGTAAAAAAATCAGAATTAATTAAGAAAATTAATGCTTTTATTTTAACACACTTTTGTGGTCATATGTAAATCTTTATCTCAAATAAAATTTAAAAAACGGCAAAAATAAAGAAAATTTGTTATGTACTTATTTGTTACAGATTTTGTCTATTTAATCTTAATCTCTTTTTTCCCTGGTGGAAAAAATTTGTCAGTTTCCGAAAAATATAAAAAATGACAAATTCTAACAAATTCAGACAGTATTATCGAAATTTGATGGAAAGTATCTAATTTTATCTGTAACTATCCAAATTTGTCCGAATTTGTACATTTCGACAATTTTCGGAAACATTTAGGACGATTTCGGACGCATTCGGACACATTTTTCCACCAGGGTTTTCATTATTCTTCTGATTTTTACATTCGCGATAATTTTTGAGAGAACGTAGCAAGCTCAAAACTCGTGCATACGCTTTCATTTATAAATTGAAGAAAAGAAAAAGAAACAGACTTGTATAAAGTTATTAAACAGTGTAATATGTCACATACATATTTTCTCTCTCTCAAAATCGTCGGCTACTTCCTTCAGTACGTTATCCACGAAATCTACATATTTCTGATCGTACACAGTAGGCGGTTGAGAGCCGGTATTTACTACCTGTTGATATGAATTCATGTAGTAAATGGAGGTTACGGTTCCGTATTTTAATTTTTCCCGAAACTAAAGTGCTCATTCGTTGTCATATCTCCTATCCCATGTGCTTTTAAAACGCGATTCAAACTTGACTCGTCTTTATCAAATCTCAAATAAATGGATGAGGAATATCATCTAACAATCGTATCTAAAGAAGTCTGTCAACTGCTGTTAATTGGATGATTATCTACCCGAAAATATTTTGAAGAATGGAGTTAGTAGAGTCAGAAACTAGAGAGAAACCAGAGAGAGGCCATGCCGGCCTTTTCTTGTTATCGTCGAAATCACCCGTACACGAAAACACCGTACCGTCAGTACATCCATTTTCAGTTTAAGAATTGCGTGACTATACACATTTTCTGACACTATCGATAAAATCGTATCGTCAAATTGCCAGGTAACTTTTTCATGAAACTTTTTTCCTAGGATGAAAAGTGAAAAGTAAAAAATTTTTCCATTAACTTTAATGGTTAAAATTTTCACTTTTCACTTTCACTTTTCCTAGGGATAAAGTTTCATGATTAATACCAAAGGTTTGTTCGCGTCGCATGCTCCAACATGTTCCAACATACTCCTACAGCACCTATTCACTCTATCAAGCGCGTTGGAGTGAGTAGGAGCTATGATAGGAGCATATTGGAACATATTGGAGCATGCGACGCGAACAAACCCATAGAGAATGGACTACGCGATCCGTGTGTTAAAATGGTCGATAGGGATGATAGAGAGGGACCGTGGCAGATGGCCATTTCTATCTCTTTCCATTCAATGGTGTAATGGGAGAGAGAATGAGAGGGGGATTGGCCGTCTCCCACGGTCCCTCTCTCTCATTATTGTTGACCACATTTGATACATTACTTAGATACGGATCACGTAGTCCATTCTCTAGGTCTGTTTTCTGTGGCTGAACTAGTGTACACTTTTGGAACTTAAAGTGAGAAAGATATACGTTTGATATTTGTTTAAAGGTGCCTTTTCACGCTGACGCTCGACGCTCATTTTCAGCGTCAAAACAGGTCACATGATCAAAATTGACAAATACCAAGCGTCAATTTTGATCACGTGACCTGTTTTGACGCTGAAAATGAGCGTCTAGCGTCAGCGTGAAATCGCACCTTAAGCATCGTGTGCCGCCGGCTATGTTTATGGAACAAACCTCATAATTACGTTATCACGTGATCGAATACGTTGGTACCGCTGACCATTCGAAAACAGGTTCAGTTTCAATAGAATGTAAGCGTGCTCGAGCCGTTATGGGTGTCACGTTCTCTTGAATTCCTGACTTTTCGAGTGAATTGCTCTGTTCTCACATTATTACTGTTGTACGTAGCAGAAATTTTCCAAGAAATTAAAATGAGCAATCAACGAAGACGTGCCTGTAATTTTACAGATTCTTTAAATAGTTTTCGTAAGTACGATGATGTTTTCTGACTTTATATTGTGCTTATAGTCAGCATTTATAAGTGAAATCTATTGTAGTTCTCTCTCTCTCTCTTTCTCTCTCTCTATACATAATGCTATTATATCGTTTTGATAAAAAATTTTAGGTACTCATTTTTTTCATTCTTCTAGAATTCTTTTATTTGCTTTGTTACTTATTGGTTACTGGCATTATACACAAGTTTTAGTTCTTGAAACAAAGGATAATTTACAGCAAATGCCATAAATTTTTATCTAAAACTTTAAATACTAGTTAATAAAGTGCCCAATATTTTTTATCAAGGCTGTGTATATACATATATGTGGTTTTCAATACCTTTAATAGGCCTTCTACAATAAGCCATTAGCCATAAATCAGAAGTCAGAAGTTAAAAAATGACGACTGTGATTGGTCAATTTTTAGTTTCTCGACTTCTGATTTATGAATAATGGCTTATTGTAGAAGGCCCTCTTTTCCTGCATAAGGTATACTATATAAAAATGAGAAGGCATCAACGACCACATGTATTTACTGCATCAAAAAAATTTTTAGTAAAATACTTCATTTTTATTTCTTTGTTTTCCAGCAAGGATAGTGTAACACAAGTGAATCATTTCATCCTTGTTTAACATTGGTAAATAATAAAGATATAAGTCTGTTCTTTTTCCATATCTCAGGAATGAATTTTTTTGTAGTTTGTGTTTTATCTCTTTCCAATAAAAAGGAAAAGAAGAAATAATCATGCAAGAACTTTAATCCTAGTGTATGGAAAAGAACAGACCTAACAATCATTATGTTACACTTTATTCTTGCCAGTAAACATCAATGTTTATGTAAACCTTATTATAGTTTTATAATATGTTCAAATTTAAATGTATAAAGTTTTATGGGCATCTTTCATTCAGTGACACAAATTGACACAATTGTTTTATCTTTTTTTGCACTCCATGGGTAATAAAGATAAAATGATACTAGTGTCGACTTATTTGATATTAAATAGAAAACACTATATATAAATATTTGCATGTTACAGATCAAACAATAACAATAAGTAAGGACGAATCAAGTCAGGTATCAGGTGAATTTCATAAACATAGCTGCTCGGAGAATACATCTTGTGTTGAGTCTGTAATTCTAGCTGGTAGTTCAACCAATCAGCAATTTATCTCAGATTCGTGCAATATTGCTGAGGAAAGCTATAATATGTTATATAAAAACAGGCATCCTTTGTTGATGGATGGTACATTGATTGTATCAGATGGAACATCATATTTGTCAGTCAAACCAGACTTGAATAAATGTATAAATTTATTTAATAATGAATACCTGGATAATGAATATGATGGTGCTAAAAATCAATTAAGTCCTACACTATCTGAAACTAATATCTGCCAAGACATTAATTTTTGTGATTTAAATAAAAAGTTCATGGGACAACAGGACCTTAATAATCATCGACGTTCTATGTCAGCAGAGTCACTGAGAAATATAATACTTAATCGAGAACTTAAAAGATCAAAAAGTTACACTGTGCTTGATAAAGCTTTGAGGAGGGATAGGAATTACAATATTAAAGGTGACCAGCTCTCTTTTCCTACTAAAAATACAATGAAGAAAACAAGTCATGAGGAAATTGAAACAGTTGTTTCTTCTTTTGAAGATAATTTATCATTATCAAAATATTCTTCTTTATTAAACAAAAAAGATGATTCTCTAAAAGAAAATCAGCATAATTCAAGCAACGAAATGAGTTCCAAAGACGAACTTAGTCCTTTTGAGTTAAAAGTATTGCTACAGTCATTGACAGATCAAAAGCTATTGAAAGAAACAGCTGTGCAACAACGTTTGCTAAGGCGTTTATCTGTAGATTATCACGATGCACCAAAAGTCTGTACAGAAAATTTATTAACGATAATCGAAGAATCTGTTATAAATGACGATTCTCACGCACAGGCACAATATCCAGAACTCAGTTTATTTAGATTTAACGAAGAAATTCGAAAAATGTGCAAATTTCTAGAGGACGAGACCGTTCCTGAATGGCCAGAGTCTCCTGGCATGTCGACACCAATTTGTACGAAAAGAAAAAGTCGAGAATCTAATGATCTCTTGCAAAAATCTATAAATGCTTTATCTCCTGATAAAGGCCTACATTTTACAACGCCTGCTTCTTCCCAATGTAATAATAAAAGCCCCAAGAAAGCGTGTTTGCGTATGTCAAAAAATACTTCCTATGTTACAAAAAATTTATTGAACGATACAAATACGTTTGAAAGCTTAGAAGCGATGTGCAAACAATTATTTCCTGATAATGACTATACTGTCCCAAGGGAGAAGAATCTGTTACAGTCTCCTTTACAAAGTATGGCTAATATCTTGCGTACCTGTGAAAACCAAATGGCCTCTCTGGAGAATTCACCTATCGTTCACGAGCAGATAAAAAAAGCTGGAACGTGTACTTCGGATTCAACATATCAGCATAAAAAATTACCTGAAGAGAGTTTGGAATATAGATTGTTAGTAAATGAAAAGTACGATAGAATGGATTCGGAGGCAGTACTTGATATACTTAAGCAGCAAACAGAACATAGTAAGCGTCAAGAAATGATCGAATCGAACGATTTTGAGGGTACGGTCATGTATGAAATTGCGAAAAAAAGACAGAGGTGCCTCGACACAGCAAAGATAGTGATGGAAATTGACGAAAATTTCAAGACGATGGAAGAAATTCATCCGAATATCAATGATTCTTCGATTGAAGTCGACGATAAATTAATGAAAACTCTCATGAGTGTAAAGAAATATCAGGATTATTTGGAAAGGTACAAACCTTTGATCAATTTATTTCATCGTACAAGATTGAGTAGTCCTCGCACTCCTTGTAACAGACAAGATGTCCAAGCCGAGAAAACGCCCAACAAAGATTTTAATACTTGTGCGCTGTCAGTCGTATTAGAGGATAAGCAAACTTTACAAATATCGAATTCTTCACCGAGAAAGAAGAGTATTAGTCCTCCGTCGACAAAAAAACCGGTTGTTACAAAGCCACGATTATTTATAACTCCTGGGAAGACACTCGACAAGAATTGTAAGCCGAAGCGCGCGTACTTTCCCAATTTACTACCGGGAATGAATAAGCAAAACAAGCATGTAAGTCCTCAAGCGAGGAACATTTATCGACAAATAGGAAATTACGATCATGTAATATCGCCGGTTGGAGTATACATAAAAGGCGCAGAGTTCTATCAGACCAAAAATCTGAAACCTATAACAGACAAAACGCTATTAACACCTAAAAAAAAGTCCACACAATCGCCCAATTCAAAAATGGAACTTCAGCTATCTCCAAAACCAAAAGAGGTAAATAATAATAATAAATATATAAATATAATACGCAAGATCTGCAATGTATTACAAATTTACCTCACTTTATATTATATTTCAGAAGCTGACTGGAACAATAGGAGATGAAAATGTTGCCGATAACTTTTTGCATCCAAAAATATATTACAATTATCCGTCACATTCACGTGTAGTACGTAATAATTCGTGTATCAAAAATTTAGTTAGTTAATTTTAAAATAACGTATTAGTAATGATTTAAAAATTGTTTTTAGATAGAAGAAACAGAAAATCTAAAAGTGGGAAATTGTGGAATTGATTGCGCTGTACAAAAATAAAGATCTCATACGAAGGTAAAATTGTATTTATAAACTAATTTAACTATACATATATACATGTGTAACATTATATGTGACAGTTAAAGTGTTAACTCAGTAAACTTATACATTTACTGTAATTTGCTGTAGTCAGTATATAATATTTACTATACGTAAATGTATACATTGACTATATATATAGTAAGTGTATATATTTAAAGTTAACTCTGACTGTGCATATATATATACATATGTATATATATATATGCACAGTCAGAGTTAACTTTAGTAAATATATACACTTACTAAATGTATATATTTACATATAATAAATGTATACATTGACTACAGCAGACTATACAGTAAGTGTACTCTCTAAATCTGAAATTTGTTTAAAAAGTACTAACGAATTTACTAAATGTAAACATATATTTATTTAATTTAAGTATAATTTTTTAAATTAAATGTTTATTTACTGTAAGTAAATATTTTGTTAGTACTTATTCAAATAAATATTTTATAAAATTCAGTAAATTTTTTTTCAGTACAATAGGTAACTGCAGGTAAAAAGATTCCAGATGAATGGAAAAATATGTGCTTAAAATTTTTACCAAGATGATATATACAAAATTTTCTAGCCAGAAAGATTTTTTACGTTTTTTTTTTTTTCAAAAATGGAAACTAAAGGAATCTTAAGCAGTATATTGTATATAAGAATATGTAGTTAAGAAAAATAATATTAGAAATAAATATTTATATGTAGTACAATATAATATTATATAGTCCAAATTCTTTGATCTTCGTTTTTGAAAGAAAAGATAAAAAATGCGACACGCCCGCATATATTTAAATTTAAATTTTGCATTGTTTCAGGAGGTACAAAATAAATCTAAACACATGGAATAACCCGAAGTTCTGCAGAAGAAAACATTCTATAACGCATGTTAATTTGTTTTTATGAAAAATTATAATTTTTTTATATATTGATTAACTAAGTTTTTATTAAATGTGCAATTTTATTAAATTGTAAATTATTCTTTCGGATCACCAATTATTTTGCATTGTGTTGTAAAATCACTATATTTTACTGCATACCATTTTGTTTTTCTTCCTGTGATATTGGAGATAATAGAAAGATTAGATCTCTTTTTCAAATTTAAACCTATTTCTTGAAATAGTATGCAGTAAAATAGATATAATGAAGAGAAATAACGTCAAAAGTCCACACATTTCTTATCTAATAGCAAATTTACCGACTTGATTCTCAAGTTTTATCATCCTAATATTAATATTATATTGAGCATCATTACAGTTACAAAAAAGTTTGAGATAATATTACACACATCGCTAGACGATAGACCTGGGACGTAAAATAAGAGCGAGAAGAAAACGCGGATGACTTTTTAGTGGGAATTATTACGAACGAAGCTCGACAAGAACAATTTTACGAGAAACGTAAAATTTGCTGTGGAAAAATGGCGCAAAGATGACAAAAAACTGAAAAAGCCCGATGGAAAGATTTCGAAGAGTGTGTAGAATTTATCAACTGCGTGGTTTTCAGAATTTAGAATGTGGAAGGTTCTCTCTTTCTCCTTCGTTATCGGTATGACATGCAAGGTGCAACAATACTGCGTCGTTTCTTACAATTCTCGTGATTGGTTTTCTACCGATAATGTCGACAGGGCCGTCGATCTTGAATCAATAATACCTTCAAGATCTGTGCCAATATCGCACTGAATTTTTAGACAATCAGGAAGGAGAATACGAGGACATGTATTGTCTGCGTGATTTGAGCGCCCTTGATATGTCGGACTTGAAAACTTTTTTGAGCTTACATAATGTGTTACTTCCTGATACATATACAGCAACATAGACACCGTAAAAATGTATAAAAATTTATAAATAAGTTCGTCAAATGAAGATTGCAAATAAGTTATTTTCTACAATTGCTTCTTTTATTACGTATCCAAATTTATTCTACATTAAATACCTGGTTTATTCATACAAAATAATATCCAATTTATGCTTCTGTACGTTAAAATAAATTTATTAGAGATAATAAGTCATAAAAGTTAAGATATCCGAAGTTAGTATATCCTTAAATTTGCTGATTAAATTTATTTAATTCAATATCACTTCAATTTTTATATGTAAATCTTTTATGAATTGATTCGCATCGTATGATATTAATATTTTGAATTTTATGACTATTAATTTTGCATTTGATAATAACGAATGTCTTTAACATTGTATTAAGAATTAAGACATAAACGCGCGCATTAATTCAAATTAAATGTTTACAGGAAAGTGACAATTTTTATATGTTGAGTCTAAATAGAGATAACGCCTCTTTTTGCGTCATCCTAATCGACAACCTGTTAGAAAAACTCGTGTCGCTGGAGTCACACGGCCCTGAGAAATTGCGCATGGCACGCATGTTGACGATTGCACACGCGGCACATTGCGCTTGTCAAGCCGCTCGGAACCAAGCCCCCGACCATGGTGGGGAACAATCGATAAATTCGAAGCCACGACGTTCTACCGGCGAGTAAGCATTCCGCTGCATTATCTGAAAGTTCAAGTCACAACTGTGAAGCGACGAGCCAAAGCCGACCAAAATGCCGGGACCAGGATGTGATAAATGCAAGGGTGAGTATGCTCATAAATACTTAATGAATATTAATAGAGAATTTGACATGACGTTTCCTCAATTATTACTGTTGCTCTTTAGAGGAATTATTGAGGCACAATGAAAAATATACATGCAGAAAACATATCAGTGTTTTTTAAGGTGTCACGCGATTGATTTATAATTATCATTCGGCAGTGCATGGTCAAAGGGCAATTGATAGTTATTGAATTATTGAAATACCTTGTTGAATAATTGTTGAATGTTATATACGATTCTTAAATAATGTGGATTCTTAAAAATATATACGCCTAGAATTGTATTCTTTCTAATATATGTGTGTATATTCTAATATATATCTTTAAATTCTACTATATGTATAAATGTATAAAGATACTTATTTAATACATTGTAATATGTATTCTAAATATATTTAATACATTCTAAACAATTATAGGTGAAAATTTATAAAATATATTTTTTTTAATTAGACTGATAAAAATAAATTAGATAAGAAACAGAATTCTATTTTTTAAGTTCATTGCAGTGTTTAAGAGTTTTTTAAGAGGCTTATTAACATCATTTTTAAATTGACAGCCAATGTAATTTTTTGTTATTTTCAGTTTGTAGTTGTGTTTTAAATTCGACATACCGAATTGACATATAAAGATTGAAAAATGCATTTGTAAATTTACATATATTATTAAATACTGATGTCTGCTTTGACAAAAAATAGGATTCTGTTATTTGATTTTAATTTATTTTGAAATTTCTAAAATAATTTTTTAAATTTATTACAGACAAATGCCAGGATTGTAAGTGCGGTGACAACTGCTCGTGCTGCGATTCCGGATGCAAAGGTAATATTTATATTAGAAATGTTAACAATATATTTTGCGCACTCGCTTTTCCGATTGCGCATTTCGCTGTTTGTTCGTCATGCCTCTCTAACGAGTTATTATTCTTAATTACAACCAGTTGCGAGCTGTTGAACTCGTTTTCACAATACCGTATCGGAATGTCTCTTTCCAAGCAGAATCGACGAACGAGAACGTGCGCCACCTAGTAACTGTACTATTTTTTATTTTCTATCCCGGACAATGACCGGTTAATAACGGCTGACGCCTGCTAATATCCCTTAACACTGTACATCGCAGTTCCGCGGGACTTGTGGCGCAATTTCGTTGTGCGACGCAGTTGCGCGTAATATATTATTCGAATCTTCTATGCTATACTTACGGACATTTCGATCATTGTATACGTAATGAGTCACGGTTTTCCGGAACACTGCATTCCTTTTCTGTTATTTCACTCTCGTATGTCTCGTTATTATTTTCCTTCGTTTTTATTTTCACAATTTCATATTTTACATTATTGACGTAGCAAAGAGTAGTAATATTAAAAATTTTTATTTGCAAAAAATGAGAAGAATAGTCGACATTTTTAAAAAGTTATTTAAAGTGGCCTATTTATTAAATTTTATATAAACGATTGCTTTTATCTTTTTTATAGAAAAATTTAAACCTTCGCCTTTATGATAATAAATTATATTTTTTTTATAGATCAATGTGGCTGCAAGACACAGGGTGGAAAATGTACGTGCAAGCCTTGCACCTGTTAATTAATAATCATGTCAAGGACAGTCCATGTTGAAGGTGATAATAGATCCGTAATGCGCTTAAATAAATCCAACATGTGCGTAATATTCCAAATACATTACTATCAATGTAAAATTATTACATTACTATCAATGTAAAATTTTATGCTTAGTGAAAATTAGAGATGCGAACCTTCGTTTTCTTGTTAGATAAACAATCAATGAATTAATAAAATTCACTTTAAGTACATTGTATGTGTTATATGTTTAATACTTTTCCCATTCTTTCATATGCTAACAGTAATACTGCCATACATTCATATACACAGTAATGAAAGATTTTTTAAATATAACATTTTTGCTGAGAATAATATAAAAAGTTAACAATCAATTCTATCGAAAATACTTGTTCAAATTAAAAAAATAAAACAATACATTCTAAATCTAATCTTAGTTTTTAGAAATTAAAAGATCAATTTTTTAGCAATAAATTCAATTTTTACTCCAAGAATTTCAGTTTTTAGATTTAAAAGTTCTAAGTTTAAAATTGAAAAAGTCATATAGTGTCCACTTGATTTCTAAAAATTGACAGACCCAGTTATAAATAAAAGCTTTTTTATGACAACTCGCGAGATAGTGCTTATCGTTATCTACAATTCTATTGATATTTACGTAATTCGTAAGATTCGTAAGATGTAACTGATGTCTAAAAAACGTATATATAGATATTTTATAACAAATATTTTTGTAATCAAGCTTTAAATTGTATTACAATGATTTCTCTATTAAAAAGTTTTATTAAAACTGTAGAATATAATTTTCTCATCTATTTTTTTTATGATCCTTTGAATTTTATTTCTACATCAAATAATTCCCATGATTAGAGTCCGTTACTTCATGTTTTTTTTTTTTTAATTAAATTTATAATATCTGTGAAACAATTGTATTTATTATTAGATGAATTTGAAATTCGATATTTTTTTCTATTCATTAAAACATTCTTGAATTTTAATTATAAAAGAAACATTTCTAATTGTTTAACATCTAATTGCGCTCGTTTGTTTCCTCTTTCTTTTTCCAAAGATCAAGATCTGTTTTTTTTAGTTGAATCTTTTTGTGTGTACATATATAGTTCATCTTTTCTCTTTTCCTCTTTTGTGTGAAAAAAAATAGATAAGACGAACCGTATAAGAAATTGAATTAAAAAGAACGAATCTCAGATGTACACACACAAGCATCATACTAATCATAAGTGCAATGGCAACAAAAAGATGGAATGATACAAATAGCGATAATAGCACTTTATTGCCAGGTTGGGAGGATTTCCTAAATTTAAAAGTATTTCTTTTTTTACCGAAGGATTTTTGGGGGTACAAGACATTTAGAAGAATTTTTGGGGGATTTTAGGAGAAAAATACAAATAAATATTAATTTAAATTATGGCATAAAGTATATATAAAGTATTAAGGACATCTCAATATATAGGGATAAGTTTCGAATAGATCCGACAACTCTATAATAGCATCTCCTTGAAATTTGAACGAGCGCGCGCGATCGCTGCGATGTGATTGGTTGCCTCAGTTCCTCGATTTGAAATTTCACAGGATCTCCATTGCGCGCCAAATGTTGGAGCATTTGACGCGAACAAACCTTCAAATGTAAATATGTTGTGTGTATCGTGTGTCATCTTGTATGGTGTATTAATCGAATAATTGCGATCAAAGGAACCAGCAATCCTGGCTTGCTCGTGAATATTCTACTCTGGAAATGCAGCTAGGATGCAACGTGTAAGATCGTCATCAGGTATTTACGAATGTACCAATAATCACGTACAGATTGTTATTGAATTCGCTGAGTTTAATTTCTAACAGGAGAAAGAATCATTTAATCATGTTCTATTAATTCGCGAATTAATATAACAATCCGGTGGCGAATTTGACAGTTTAAGATTTTTCGGTGTCGATCTGATGGAAAATCCGATACCGGATACAGTTTTTGAGAGATAAGGCGACAAATTCATCGTCAAGTGTGTCAAGCGCGATCCAAACTAAATACAGTGATATAAAGGAAGTACATATTTGTATATACTTAAAACAGTAATTGATAACTGATGATATGGTTTTATCATGTCGCAATATTATTAATTCACAGACGCGCGCGTGCGTGTGTGTGTGTGTGTGTGTGTTTATATATTATAATTATATCATACAAAAAATTTTACACAAGTTATCATTATTGACCAACCTGAAATAATTATAACTGTAACAATAAGGCAATTGCAATTAAATCAATTTTTTAAATATATTACAAGTTTAGTGGAAATTTGGTTTGGAGATCTAAAGTGTGTTTTGTACATTCGTACAGACGTGTGCTTAATGTACACTTACCGACTAAAAGATTGCAACAGATTTTTTTTCTATGGTTTTTAAAATGCAGCCTACTCACCGAGCGATTGGTTTTTACTTCCATAAGTTTCTATCCACGGATCCATTTAAGCTTCTTTTAAAAAATAGGGGCTCAGGTCCAGTACTCAAAATCTATACACAGTTGGAAAAAATGTGTTGAATTTAACATAAATCGCATGTCCCAAATGGTTCACTCAAATGTTTGAGTTAATTTTACACAAGATGAATATGTTAGAAGGTAACACAAATATTATGTAATAGAATAAATACAAAGAAAGATAACATCGATAGTTTGTAAAAAAACCGTGAGAACATATTTGTTTCAGAAAATTAACATTTATGATATGTTAAATTAACACGTTTTTTATTCATTTACCTTAAAATTTACGTTTTAAAACACATTATTTTTGTGTTACTTGTTCACTTACTATAAATTGTGTCATTTTGACACTAAGAAACATTGAATATCAATTTCACTAAAAATTTTTAAATAATATAATCACATTATGTTAAATTAGCACTCGAATATGTTAAAAATTCAACACAAAATTTTAACAAGAACGTGAGTGGACCGTTTCCAACATAAATACACAAATTTTTTTACTGTATAGTGCACGTAACGTAAACAGTAGATTTTCAGTGCTGGCAGTAAATTATAAATAACAACCATGATAAATAGCGTACCTATGGTAATAGTAGTATGTTATTTGACCATCAGTAAATCATAGTTATCCACTCGATAGATAATCGATTTCATTTTACGTTCGGTCGGTATGTAATTAATCGTGATGTTATGTTAATATACATGAGGGCGTACCAGTCTTCAAAAACTCTAGTCCTCTAGTGCCTATTTCTAGTTTCTATCAAATGTAGATTCTTTGGTCGGTGTTCATAGTCAGATCTTATATTCAAGATCGTCTTAAGTACAGTCTTAAGAAGTCATGAACCAATCAGAGCGACGTATTATAGCATCTTAAGACATTACTCAAGACAGTTTTGATATAAAGACGGATTATGAACATACCGCCCTTTATTTCGGTTCAATTTACTCTTCATCTTTTTCCAATTCTTACAGAGAAAAATGTATCAAATTATAATAAATATTTATTTAAATAGTATTAAATGAATATTTATTAAATATGAACATATATTTATGTGGTACAAGAATTATTAAATTGATGTTACTCTATTATTTTTTAATTTAGTAAATATTTATTTACCGTAAGTAAATATTTAGTTAATACTATTCAAATAAATATTTGTTAGAATTTAGTATATTTTGTTTCAGTGTTGAATTATAAAAAAAGATGAAGAGTTCGTCGAATCGAGATTAAAATTACACTATCTCAAGCAGAACGACGAGTCACGATAACGTCAAAATGACATTAAAATGAATCGGAAATTATTGAAAAATGACTTTTAGTGATCATTTTGGAGTCATTTTGACATCATTTTGATATTATAATGACTTGTTCTGCTTGGGACATTATTGGTAGAAATAGATATAAAAACCCATTCCATCAATGTAAGATTAACTTCAATCTCAGTTTAAAATTTATTATTTTTTTTTTTCAATGTTTAGAATCAGAAAAAGGTAAAGAGTAAATTAATCAAGATTAAAGTTAATCTTACGTTGGTGGTACTGGTCTTAAATTAATTCACGATTAAATCTTTTCAGGATTTTTTTTACTATGTTTCGAGTACTTCGAATAATTAAACGAAACGCAAAGCGTCTATTTGTTCGCTCGTGTTTTTTACGGTTTCTAAATATAGTGATAACGATATTGAAATTACATTAGAATTATTATATACTAGTGTCTATATCTCTATATTAATAATATTATAATTATGATGTAAATGTTAACTTCTTTTATATTACTTTTTTGCTACATATATACATATATATGTATATATATTCTTTATTTCTGTTTTTAACTCAAAGGTTTAAAGCAATAATATTATAACCTGCAGCCAAAGGGCGATTATTATAATGCGATGACGTCAAATCGTAGCGAACAAACTAAATGGGCAATTAGTCACGCGTATATAACCAGTCATGAATAAAATGGGGTAAATATTTTCGCTTCTATTTATTGAAGCGAATGCTTCGTGCAACGTGAATAAGCTATCATTATTAAACTGAAATCTCATGCTTAATGAGACGTAAAAATAATAATCGTTTAATGAAAACCTTTCATCGCTAGATTAGTAATTAATAAATTAATAAAATTCAGAAATAATGATTTTGCAATCATCGATCAAATAATGATCGTAGCAATACATTGAACTTTAGAAACTTTTCAGAAAGATATAGATAGCATTTAATTAAACGTTGGTGGAGGGAAATCGTATTAGTATTTGACAGAAAATATCGCCGGAAATATGTTCATCAAACACGTCCAGTCTTTCTCCGTTCAAACGCGTGCGCGCGCTGCATGAAATTATTTTAGATAATATACAGAAAAAATGTTACGGTTGCCACAATGATAATTGTAATAATGATAAATTTTGGTAATAATGATAATTTTTGCTAATCAATATATTTGGTTGTGATAACCGTAAAATGGATATATCTTTACAGCCATAATCGTTAAGATATACCAATCTTATGATTATCATAATCATACTACAATTCTCTGGTTCATGAGAAATTTTATACATTTTTTGAGTAGTTACTAAACAGTTACACCAACTTGTGTCTAGTAACTGAGAAGGAAAACTACTTAGGATCCCAATCAGGATGCAACACTTTGTTTGCAGTTACTGCATACAAAAGTTGCATAAAAACTGAATCCATTTACTAAATAGAAACATAACAAATAATGGATATTAAATTGATTAATAAGCAAGCCAACTGCTTGTGAAATGGACAGAATAAAACTCTATCAAGTTCTTGTCCATTTCCTCAGTATTGACACAATTAATGAGAATACAGTAATATTAGATAGTAACTGGATAGGTATCTAGGAAAACTGCATACATTTCTACCAGAGTTCTTATAACCGAAATATGTATTAATGAGCGACTTTTTTTTGTGACAACCGTAGTAATTTGTTCCGTGTACGATTTCCGTGTATAATTCTTGTAAATTTTTTAAATCATTGGAAAGTAATACGATTATTTTTGAAGAATCAGAATTAATGTCGATTGCGGATTTATTTCGGATTATCTGTTGTTTGTTTTGCAATACCGCGATTATTATTACTCTTTATTACCCGTCAAATGTTATAACAGGCCATACGGAAACACAACAGATCAATTAATAATTTAATCTTTACATATAAACTGTTGGGTTACGCGGCATTGTATATATATTTTGGATTATTGCCCGATAGAGAGGCAGACCGAATAATTTTTGTTGCAATATAAATACGCATCACGTTACTTTATACAGAGAATGTTCCGTATCATGTATATTTTAATGGTATTAGGAATTAAATCAATAATAATGGGGTGATTTGGTGATTGTGTCGATATATCGGAATATCAACAGCCTTTGTGTGACAAACAGTTGGAAATGAAATTTTTGCATATATAAAGTTTCAATGGTAATACATTGAGACTGTTTTTGAACACGTAATATAACATCTCTTCTTCAATTAAACTCTCGCACAAATGTTCATAAAACTTTTACTCTTGGAGCTAAATTATACAAATATTTAAAGTGAAAAATTGAGACTATCGAGAAAATCGCTAGTTATTTAAATTCAATTCGTCTTCGAATCAGTTGAATTTAATTACCTGATGTCAATCTCAGTGTCAGAGCGTCAGTTCCTTTAGCGAGTCGATAATGTACATTGATATAGATATAAATAAAGTCGATATAAATAAAGATAATCGTACAGAGCGATAACGAGTCACTGGTATACCTTTAATTGATAACCCGATTAATTATGCATTCGGACTTCGAGCGCAACACTTATACTTGGCCAGGTCAAACAAGGGTGGCAAGCCGTCCGGAGAATGCGGCATGCAAAGTACAGCTTGCGTGCGAAACGGTTGTGATATCTAACGTAGCTTTCGCTAAAAGTGCTTAAATTTATAATGTTCCGGCATTATCGGTCGGTTGCTCGCAAACAACGAATTTAAAGACGCTCTCCAAAAGTAGTTTCGTTTACGCGATGTTATATTTATCGAAGTATATCGATTGTCATTTTATACGACGATTGCGATTGTTCAAGTTTCTTACTTTATAGCTAATTCGCGACAAGTGTTTATTTCAGCATTTCTTCAATAACTCATATAATTCTCGATATTGCTAATATTACTTTTCTAATTATTATATTACCAAATGATTGGTTATATAGCGTTATTATATTTTGTAATATTTACTAAATATTGAATCAATAAACTAAACAAAATTCATTTAATAGCTATAACTAGACGACTTTTTTCAGTGTTCTTTATTTGTGTGTAATAACTGAAACTAAATGCTAATTTTACTTTTCTAAATATTATCTTATTTTTCTAATTATTATTCTGATTATTTCTAAATATTATCAAACGGTTGGTTACTATTATTATTATGTTTGGTAATATTTACTAAATATTCAATCAGTATGCTAAATAACATTCATTTAATAGCTATAACCAGACTTTTTTTTTATTGTTTTTGATTTGCGTATTTCTCTCTTATATTCTTGCACCAAGAGTATTCGGGAAGAGAGCAAACGAGATGATTAAGACATAACTCTGAAAAGCGAAGTCCATTCGCGCGCAGTCCTTTCCCCCGTCAGCTTGGCGCGATACTACAATGGGAAGAGAAGTTATGGGAAGTTATAACTGCCGTTCGTATCGTGCGCAAGAAAGAGACAGGTGGATAAACAGAGAGAGAGAGAGAGAGAGAGAGAGAGAGAGAGAGAGATATGTAATGTGCGGAAAATTTGTAAAGAAATTCGACGGGCACCAAGGGAGTGGTAACTTCTCGCAATGTCGCAAGCCGCTGCTTCAAGAGAGTCGTTAACGACACCCCGTGCGGCTTTAAGAACTAATATTTCCATCATTGTTAGTTTTTATGATGTGCCGGGGCCGTGACTCCCTATCGTTCATCCCGAAAAAAAACGTGCGATTGTTGTCGGAACTCTTGAAATTGAAACTGATAACTGATGTAAATGATGATGACTTTTAGTAAAAATGCACACGGCAAAATGGAAAGTAAAAATTATATTCCGTAATCAAGAAGCCAATCTTGGTCCAGGCAGAAATGAAAATCGGAATAGAAAAAAAAGAACAGTATATAAATATTCTATTATTCGTTGTTTTTTTTATGAATTCATAGAATGTTGTGTGTAACGCGAAACGTTAATAATTATATATTATATAACTTATTATATATAATTATTATATATTATATAATTTATGTACTAAGAGATAAAATAAGGTTCAATTTAATTTCAAAATTAAACAAATGAGAGAGAGAGAGAGAGAGAGAGAGAGAGAGAGAGAGAGAGAGAGAGAGAGCTATGAATCAAGCAAGATGTTTAATCCTAATATTATATACAATAATAAGATTTATTATTCTATAATATTAGCACTAAACATTTTGCTTCTCGTAGTTTTCTTTGTAATTTTATTTATATAATTTACGTAATTATATTTTATTACTTACATATATAATTTATATTATACAACTATCTATCAGATATCAACGTTTGCTATAAACGAAATAATAAAAATATAATAAATTTCGCAGATAAATTTCACATAGAAACAATTTCACGTTAGACCACTCACATGAAGCTCGATATGGAAAGCTCGTAAATGACATTGTTAGCACCAAGGGTGCGACTTAGCATTGTATCTTGGAGTATATCTTGTCTATAAGTGTTGGTTTATTGTTACCCGTACCCGGTGGGCAGACTAGCTTTACATATTTAAGACAACCAATTAGCGTCTAGTGACGTTTGCGCTGCGAAATGTCGTCGGATCCTCGCACGCACTGATCTTACAACGTTTTAATCGTGATCTCAATACGCAATGGACTTATACAAGATGTATTGGACATAATTGTGCACTGTGCAGCAACAACGACCGAGTGGCAAACGCGGGGGATGATTGATGATTATCCTTCGATCTAATCAATCAATTCAACTTCGCAGAATGTGCGGACAATGTGACGCTCGTTAATCGATCGAGGCGAAAGGCATAAAATTAATAATACGCTTTAGTGACACACAGAAACGCAGTTTCCTGATAGAGAGTATTATCCATTTTAATCTTTCAGGTTGCCTTATAAATAGCGTAAATGAATTTACTACAGACTTGTCTCTTCATTCATATAATTATCATCAGTATCAGTCTGTTCTTCGCCTTGATGAAGTGAACTGCAATGTTCACGAAACGTTGGCATTCTAGAAATGGATTTGGACACGGAGATAATCCATGAAACGCATAATTTCTGTATAATTATCATCTTTTCAGTTATACCGTCAATTGCAGAATATGTTTTAATTTTTATTAACGTTACAGTGAGTTTCTCGCGATTTTCTCACCATACTTTCAATTCTTGCCCACCTTGCATAGTCTTTCTTGTCAATTTTTACACGGAAAAACCTGAGGAAAACAATTTTGCCGAAATATGTAAAAATTTCACTAGATACAGACCTGAAAATAATTTTGCTGGACCACAAAATAATTGTATAGGACGCTCAACACTGTTAAATTCATTATACTCAATTTGAATTATTTTCAATAATTCCTATAGATCGCCACTGCTGCTATTCAATATATATATCGTTAATTTAACTAAAAAAACAAAATTAAACAGTTAAACTGAAGAAATTAATTTGACACAAATTTAGTTTATTTATTAAGTGCACACGTTAATATGGATATTGTTTATTCTGAAACTAAGCACAGAAATGGATAAATTTGCATTTTGGCACACATGAGAGTTAAAAATAACAAAATGTCATTTAACTCAAGGCCTTGGTATATACAAAAACTTCAGACGTAAGACTTAAGCAGTATTAAAATCAACATGTTGGATTCGCTACGGCTTACATTATGGTCTTACGATCTCTATTGTGATTGGTCAATTCGCTTACTGCTTAAGTCTTATTTTTAAGTTTTTTTATGTGCCATGGCCTTTACCATTGCTCCTTTGATATCTGACAGTGAAGTATTGGTTACTAATATATCAAAATTTTTTGCATTGTTAATTGTGCTTAAATTTTCTAAATATTAATATTTAGAAATAAATTAGTATAAATATTTTGATGAACCAACAAAATAATTCTCAGACCTGCAGCTAAATTTTTAGATGTCTCAGCAAAATCGTTTTTTCCGTGTAGAGATTTAGTTTTGTCTCGTTTATGATTAAAGCGAGTAATCACAAGCAAATAAAAAAATAAGACTGCAAGGAGTTTCTGTCTGAATTGTGTGTCATCGATATTGATTGATTAACCGCTCGTCGTCTTCGTAAGGAAATCTCACGTGTCTTACAAATCGAAATCAGGTAAGAGAATGTCGGCAGCCGCAATCTTAGCGGCCGAAAATGCGTGGTAGGCAGACTCATTAAACTTTTCGTCGTTTTCGTCCTTCGGAGAATCGTGTCGGGAGCAACGGCTCCCACGGGAACAGCAGTGTGGCGCGATTATACCGACCGCTCCGCTTCGAAGGAGAGGGAAGGATTATACGGCTACGACGTAAAGAAGAAGGGTTAAAACACACACCCCGCTATCTCTCTCTCTCTCTCTCTCTCTCTCTCTCTCTCTCTCTCTCTCTCTCTCTCTCTCTCTCTAGTTCTCTTTCTGCTACTGTAGAGAGAATTCGAATGCTCGAACGAGGGAGGATTGGTGCGAGGAAGGACCTGCTGGGGAGAAAACGAGAGAGGATCATCTCATCCGAGTCCCCCGCCTCCTTCTTCTCCTCCTCGCCAAGCTATCCCGTTTGTTGCCTTTGTCGCGGCCGTCCGCCGGGCCCAATCGCACGAAATTAATGTCTCGCCATTATTAGCAGAAGTTAGCCGACTGCGAAGAAGTTGCCACGCCACGGGTGTACTTTCGGACGATGGTGGGCGGGAGGGGGATAAAACTAGAGAGTCGAGTGGAGTTATAACTTCTGGCCTCTGATCGTGCGTTCGCTCCTGTCGCGCCATGTTTCTTCGTTAATGCAATTGCCTGTCGGCGAGAGGTCCTCGGATTAGATGACACACGAGACTCGCATCTTTTCTGCGACCGACGGTGTTTTATCCAACGTTCTTAAACCCGTATCACGCTATCGTGAAAGGGAATGGAGAAAAAACGTGAAAATGTTCCGAAACTTCTGTATAGAATATTATGTTAAAATATACTAATGTAGTTCGAGAATTTAAAGTTTCATAAAATATTCTTTGTTGATCTATTAAATTTTTCAAAAAAATCTTTGATATGTGCATGTGAAGTTGCACCCCAGTTTAGTTAGAGAGTTCTTAGAGAGTTCTTAGAGAGTTCTGATGAGAGTTCTAACTTCCTTTTAAAGGAGTTCTTTAATATGTTTTTTTTTAGAGTTCCGTTGATTAACGCCTCAGACAGCACACTTGTCCAAGAAGGGGATATAAGATATCTTAAATATATTTTAAAAACATCTTTAAGGCGTCTTATGACAGACAAAAGACGTTTTTAAGACATTTTATAATATGTCTATCTAAAACCGGGTTATTCATAGTCGGTTCTTGTTTTAAGGACATCTTAAGTAATATTTTAAGATGCTAATACGGCTCTGTGATCGATTCATAGTCCGTTCTTATTTTAAGATTGTCTTAAGTAATGTCTTAAGATGCTAATATGGCCCTCTGATTGGTTCATGACATCTTAAGGCTGTACTTAAGACGGACTTAAATAACAAGTGACTGCGCATTCTGCCTAAAAGACATTCTAATGATGTCTTATGTCCTGATTTTGGACATAGTACTATCTGGGATTATTGAAAAATATATAATTAAAGATATATATATATACTCATATACATGTATATTTGTATATATATTATAAAGTATCACGAATAGATCTAAACAGTTTATTTGATGTTTTCGATACGTGATAGAGCCTTAATGCTTCACCCTATAGTAACAGATACGCGACTACTTGTCCTGTCATCTGTATCAATTCCAAGACGAAAGTGCTTACATGGCATAACGATGAACATTCCCTAATTCGATGTAATGTCTTCGTGGGCGGAAAAATAAGTGCGAGTATCATAATTAAAGCGCGACACTGGAAAACGTCTCACTCGCCTCTTCGCGGTGGATAATAGACCGAGAACCAGTCGTTACCATAAATTCTTAATCCGAATCGACGGTAAAACTGAAAGTTAACCAAGTTCGGTACCATTAGCCGTAACAATGCCCGCAGTAAGTTCTTACGGTAACGATGCTGTAACGACGGTTTCCGGAGCGTGGCAATTTCTCGCGATAAAGTCACCGATGGGACCTACAAGAATTAAACTCGTCCGAAGGGGTAGATCGGCGACGGTGCAGCAAGCGTCAAATAGGTATTAAATTTTAAAGTCTGCTACACCGCAGCAATCTCCCGTTTAATTGTCCGATGGTGAAACATTAGCCTACAACAATAAATCACGAAGCGTGCAACTTCTATCTTATTTAAAAATTACAAATATTTAACACGTAATCTATCCATATAAAAGTAAAGGATATATTTTAATATAGAGGATATTTTATTATTGTGATGGTAACTCAAACATGATTTTACATAAAAGGATGTAAATACATAAAAGCAATACACATTTAGAGAAAACATGGTAATGACAACTACAAAGATATATATATATATATAAATGTATACATACACGCACGCATGCACGCACGTATATACATATAGTTGGATAAACTACTTTATAATTGCAATGATTATATAAAATAGTTTATTCAATTATATACATGTAATAAAACTTTACTTGATAGCTTTATAATTACCACACGGGATTTTGCTAAAATATGTACAAATTTAGCTAGATACAGATTTAAAAATAATTTTGGACTATCAAAGTAACTATATAGAACGTTCAAGCTAGTTGCTAGGATCTCAAAAATTTTTGCATTATTGTTTATCATAAATTTGAGTTTCTTACATAATTATTTTTATTATATTTAACAAAATTATTTTCAGATCTGTATCTATCTAAATTTTAGATATTTTAAAGTAAAATTATTCCTTTAATGCATCAAAACATTGAGAAAAATGGTATAATTGGATTAAATTCTGGTGGAAAATGGACGAATCAGAACTTTCTGATTAAATTTATTAGAATTCTAGTTGAAATAATTAGAATTCTGATCGATATAATTATTCTGATGAAAATCAAAATTCTAGTAGATTTTACCAGAAATATTGTATCAATCAAAATTCTGGTTATCTCAACTAGAATTCTAATAAATTTGATCAGAAAATTTTGATTCACCCATTTGCAACTAGAAATTTTTAATTCTTTTTAATGTATCTTTTCCCTGACAACGATTGGAGAAAATTTTGTTCCACTTGCAGTATTTGATATATAAATAAGAGTCGTTTTATAACAGCTAAGAAGATAATGTATAACAATGATGTGTAACAAATATGAAGGTTTCCATCATAAGAAACGTGAAATATCCGGTTTCATTGCGGAATAACCGTGAGCCGCGCGTGAGAGCCCGAATTGAAGCAGATTACCCACGGCGGTGGAAATTAGTCAAAACTAACAAAAGCCTCGGCGACCCGCCCGCGCGGCATTTGGCGTCCGCAATCGTGGGCTGGTGAATCGCGATCGCGCAATTCCACAAACGGGGCGATTCGAGCCTTCGGACAAAAGATGTAATAATTCCGCCCCTGTTTTCCACCGCGCCACCTCTTCTCTCCATCTCCGACCGCCGTCATCCTCCCCGCGACGTTTTCCCGACCCTCGCGAGAAACCCTTTGTTTGCAAGACAAACAAGAATCGTTTGCTCGCAAGAGTCAGTGGTGGTGCAGGTTGAAGGACTGATTTTCTCTCTTATTCTTTCTTTCGGGAAAGGACGGAATTTTAATTATGGTTATGGAAATATTACCCGAGACCGCGGATATAATTGCATTAACTGATTTTAGAAGGAAATTGATGGAGGTTCGACGGACGCGGCAAAATGTCCCAAATTTCGATATCATACGTGGAAAGAACGGTTTTGCTATAGTATCTAAAAATAATTTTATTGAATTATTAAAATAAGTATATAGAGGTTTCTGGCGCTGCTTGTTAGAATATAACTTTAGCATTACTCATTATGCTTGAATTTCGTATAGGTACACACTATTAAATTCATAATGTTAAATTATATTTAATTTGATTTATTTTTTATCATTTTTATAGGTCTCTCATTACTGCTCTGCATTATGTCTATTAATTTAACTAAAACAATAGAATTTAATTTAAACAATTTAATTAAAAGAAAAGAGTATTACATTTGACTTAAATTTGTACTGAAAAAAAATTTACTTAATCTTAATATATATTTCTTTGAATAATACTGAGTAAACATTTACTTACAGTAAATAAATATTACTCAATAAAAAAATTGAAAATTAAATTAAATTTTTTATTAAATAAATATATGTTTACATTTACTAAATATTTACTCAGAACTATTCAAACAAATATTTATTATAAAATTTAGTTTTTCTTCCTCGTTTTTTTCAGTGTATATTATTATTCATTAAATATATACGTTAATATGGATGTTGTTTACTTTAAAACAAACCACAGAAATAGATTGATTTATATTTTGACACATATGAAAGTTAAAAATAACAAATATTATTTAACTCCAGGAATTGGGTTACCATTGTTTCTTTGATATCTAACGCAATTATTTTGATGGTTCAATCAAATTATTTTTTGATCTATATCTAGCTAAATTTTTAGATATTTCAGCAAAATCGTTCTTTTCGTGTACAGTTGATCAAAATATTTTTTATGGTAAAACAATATTTTTTTTTTTACGGTCCGTGCAGATCGAGTATGCGAGTGAAAAATATCGGAGCTCTCGTGACGAATGATTTTGCCTGTTTTTAATATATCAACGGCGCGAAATGTCGTCGATAAGCCGACTGAACGATATCGTAAACATTTTAATTAAAGCTGGCGAAGGATATTTAATTTCGAATAATTAATGGTCGTCCGTTGAAATTCATGCGTCCCCGACAAAAGCCATCGCCCTCTCGATTACTCTTGATTTTCATTACACGAGTCAACAGCCACGAGGCTGACGGCTATTAAGCGCCCTTTTTTTCCATCCCCCGCTGCTCCGAAACGAACTTATGGATTCTCGGCGAGCGCCGGAGATTCAAATACGGCTCGCGACACATTTTGTCCTACTCTTTTGTAAAGAGTATTTCATTAAACCGTGAAACAATGTGTTCTTTGTAATAAAAGGATCTTTGATCAAGTGTCGTTCGATGTATAATGCATAAAATACCATTCCTTATAGTTAATTTCATAGAAAATAGAAAATTCTTTGAAATTTATATCTACAATTTTTTTTGTTACAACAATGATACAACTTGTTATTTTTACTTGCAATAAAGAAATGGATATATGAAGAAAAAAGAAACAATATATTTTAAAAGAACATACTTTTATTCCTTTATAATCTATTACCAAAATTATTACAAAATTTTAATGATTTAAAATATTTTATTACTTATTTTTTTACTTATTTTCTAGAAAATTTTATTCTCTGAATTGTGCCGTTATTTTAGCAAATGGGCGAATCATATTCCAATTTTCATAATAAATATCAAATTAATTGGTTGCATAAACGCGCGATGCCGTTTCATACTATACTTCGTTTTATTCGCGATTTACTTTTTAGAAAATTATTTAGAAAATTACTTGAACTTTGCTATTTCTAAAAAAATCCACGAGAGACGTTTGCCGCCGGTGATGCGGACTTACATAAAAGTTACACATATCTATATGCGATTTCATGCATGGCGGCACAACTTGACCGAAAGATGTACAACGATGTTACGACATAACGTCGTTGATCCTTTTACCGTATTTACGCAGCCGTGAAACCCGATCTCGCAGGTGGATCGTGCGACTGGCTGAAAGATGAACAGAAGAGGTGGGAGGGTGAGGATAGAGCACGAGGGACGCGTTTTCGAACCGCGCGCCAATTTTCTTTGAACAACAGCCGCGCGTCTCTCGCTCGCGCGCAGACAATGCGCAGCGGATTCAATAAAACCGCAACAATAAGGGTGAAAACTGCGAGACTGGTACGCGAGGAATAGGGACAGGAGACCCGGAACGGTGGTGCGGGGGAGGGAGAGAAGGAGGGCGGGAAGGGGCTACGGCAGCGAGTTGTGCCGGCGCGAGAATGGGAAAGCCGAGGGTAATTTGAATGAAGAGACAAGAGACAATGCGTGGGCGAAGCGCCCAGAACAGAACGGAACGCCGGGGCGGAGAGGAAGTATTCTGGTGGTTAGAGGCGGGAGGAGAGATCCGGAGGGTTGGAGGGGAGGGAGGGTGAAAACAACCGCGGAATCAAATTAGACACAGCGATGGAGTAGGGGTGAAAGGGAGGAACGGCGGCGTTGGGTGGTGTGGGTGGCGGACCAAAGAGAAAGCGGTACGGCGGGGTAATTATATTTACAAGTGGCAGTTCTTGAAAACAAAGGACCTCAAGATTGCTCGATTCATTCAAGAACTTCCGCGGAAGAATCTCTCTCTCTCTCTCTCTCTCTCCCCCACCCTTTTCTTCCTTGTACCGAATCTCTTCGAAAGAGAAGTCGTCGAGTAGCCTGGAATCTGTCTAATGTCACGTAATGAGAGCGAGTGATGGGCGATTCGATAAATTCTCTGAGCTGACAAAGTTCCGAATAATAACATTGTGGAAATTTTCCAGTTGGGTGTCTCACGTTTATACGTAAGTTTATTTGTATTAATGTACGTACAGGTTAACTTTCATCTCGGTTTAATTTACTCTTTACTCTTTTTTGATTTTTAGAACTGCAGAAAAGTAAAATGTAAGTTAAACCGAGATTATGATTAATCTGGATTGAAAGAAATGGACGTTAAGTATTCACTGTAGATATCAAAGAAGTAATGATAATCTAATCTCTTGAAATGCTTATTAGCATAAAATCATTAACAGCTTTCTAAGATGCTTATTTACAACAATAATATTAAATTGCTTATCTATTTAATTTATGCTATTATACTATTCCAGTTTCGAATTAAGAGTAAACTGTGTTTTAAGACCGACAAATAATCGGCGCACAGTTAGCTTGAATTAGAAATTGTATAAATTCATAAAAAAATATTATTAAGCACGAAGAACCATCTTGATCGAATATGGCGATTTGTTTACTTATGTTCTTTTACTTATATGTATGTTTAATGTCTTGAGTTAAATAACATTTCATATTAGAAGAGAATTCAGTATTATAAATAACATTTTGTTATTTTAAACACTTTCTGTGTGTCAAAATATAAATCAGACACATTTCCGTACGTCAAAATATACATCAATTCATTTCTGTGGTTAATTTCAAAATATAAAACGTCCATATTAACATATGTACTTATTTTTGGTAAATAATAAACTAATTTTTTTACTTAAAAATACATTTTCTTGAGTTAAATTGTTTAAAACTTCATTGTTTTATTTAAATTAACAATATACTGAGTAGGATTAGTGTCGACTTATAAAAATGATTAAAAATAACTCAAATTGATTTAACATGAAACAGTATTGTTTCGAACTACACAACACATGCTCTCACCATTTATTTTATGCGAACTTAAGACGACTGTCGCATGCAAATTCGCCAGATGTTGAGAATTAAGTCCGCAATTCGATTAGCAAATGAAATTTACGTAGATAATTCTTATTGCTATAGGATTTCATCTTCAAGTTTTCAAACTAATTTGCGTGAAAGATTGACCGTTATCAGGCTCGATTGCAAATCGAATAAAGCAGCAGTGCTAAAGTGAATCTTTGTTATATCATTCGGATGAGTTTCCACTCTAGTATCGCTTGTATTATATCAGATTATTTTCCAGAGATTCACTTCCTATCTCATACTCTATTAAATATTTCTGAAGGAAAACTGACTTTTTTTTCTCTTTTTCTTTCCGCTAATGTATCTTGTATTATGCTTCGGTATTTTAATATATTTCTTCCTTACTTAAAAAATAATATAACTTAAACGTAATTTTCCAGAAAAAATCGTCAAAAATAATGATTTTTTTAAGGGTTGTGAAATGAAAGTGACATCTGATCATGTTAAGTAAATATATAATTTTTGCCAATATTATTTCATTAATAATTTTCTGTCAAGTTGAAAAATAGCTTTTTCTTTTTTCTGAGAAACTTAATTTTTTGAATTGTATTATCTTGAAGTAAGAGAGCAATAACCTCTGCAATAAAAAAAAATATCGTCTAATTTTTATGAAACTTTAATTGAGTATCGATATTTCCCCATTTGTAAAAATTAAATTAGGTCAATATTATATAGTCAATTTCCTCTAAATTCTTCTCTGTTATCAAATTGATCTTTGGCATATAAAATAAGTTATTAAAAGTCCCATTGTTGTGCATAACAGTGCTTCCTTTCTGTGATATAATAAATTCGCCTTTCCTTCTTATTTTTCCGTTCTTTCTTTAACGGTTAAATAATGTCTTTCCGAATATGTTACGAGTCGCATGATTGAAAAAGTGTTCGTTTCTTAGCGAGGAAGGAACGAGGACAGGTAAAGTTCTTCGCCCTGTGATTTTTCAAAGGCTTCCCCCGTCTTTTTTCTCGCGACGAAGCCTTTGAACTTCCCCGAGCGCTTTTCGCGACGCGGTCGAGATTCTTTCTCTTATACGAAAGACCATAAAGCAATTAAGTGGTATTTGTTCGCCTAGTTCCGCCGAGATTACTTCAGCCTTGCGAGCAATGACTCGAGCTAATCAAATTATACTTTTTATGAAAACGGCGTCGACCGTTAAGAAACAGTTCCTTTTTCCAGTTCGATGTTTGTGCTTTTTTGCGTCCTTTTCGCACGAAAATTATAGTGGTGAGTTTCGAAGCTTTTAGTGCTTTATTCTGAAAAATTATTATACCTAGTTCACTGACAGAAATATGACCTACAAAAGCCTTCCTACTTTTTAATTAAAAAACTTTGTTCTAATCGAAATTTAGTAATTCTAATTTCTAACTAATATTCCATTATTCTAATCAAATTTTGTTTAGAATAGAATTTGTTTAGAAAAAAATTTGTTAGTTACAAAATAAGAAAGTTTTTGTCATATATCAACAAAATAAACGCTTATTCATAAAATTCTGTTGCCATCACGTAAAATCGAAATATTTAAAATATCATTGCGACGAAAGAAGAGAAAGTTACGTTGTAATAAACATTGTTAAATTCATAATGTCAAATTGTAAAAGTCAATTTAACTAAAGCAATAGAGTTAACTCAAGAAATGTTGTATTAAAGAATCCTATATTAACTATACGGAAAATTGGGTTTCGAAACAAGTTAATTTTGCCGGTAGCTAATAATATGGTATAGATAAAAGATGTTATGGGCACAAAATTCAATCATGGATAATTTTTCAGTTATATTAAAAGCATAAAAATTGTGCTTACGGAGCATCTTTATTGAAACATAGTTCTAAAACTCCATTATTGAGTCTTTTTATCTATGACATCTTTTGTTTATCACATAAATTACATTATATGTGGAAACTAACTCACTTTACCATCACCTAATTTTCTATATAATTACAGGTCCTTTGACTCAAGTTTACTATTGACTAACAACTGCATACGTTAATGTGAACGCTTTGAAATTATTAAATTAAGCAATACATACACATCTAGAGAAATGGATTGATTAAAGGTGGTTGTTTTCTTGATTGTTTTCTTGAACTTTCACTAAAGTTAAAAATAACAAACTGTTATTTCATTGAATAAGTAAAAATGTCTGTGCGAACCTCAGCTGTTATTGAAATGTACAAAAGTAAATTAAACTTAAATAAATCATTATCAATGAATTAAGTATATTAGTGAAGTACGTTTCGATCTTGGTTTTGGATTCTCTTTAGTGTAACAAAATCAGATTCATTGAAGTTTCGGTAACACAGACTATAATCTGTAAAATGTTATTTAATTTAAATAATTCGTTTAAAGATTCTTTAATATTTAATTATATACACAATAGCCTCTTTTAACTCTGTTCAGTTTCAAAATGTATTAACCATGCATATTGACGTCATTTATTACAAAATCGCAGACGAGATTCCGTCGAAAATATCTCCTAGTTTCTTTTTTAAATCCACCCCTTTCCGTTTCAAGCATGACGACAATCGCAGGGAAATTGTTTGTCCGACTGACGACATTTTCCTCTCGTCCTCGCCTACCCTCGCGCAAGATGGACGACCCTTTTCACATATTTTCATATGTATATATATCCTGCCCAGCGCGGAACAAAGCAAAATGAAAAGATAGTTCGGATGCTTTGACTTCCGCTTACGTATGCATACTTTCGCGCGCGCGTGTATCGTTGTTACGTTATATTTGCCTCTATGTAGCCGGCGGAACAATAAGTATCGACTGAAAGACGCACGAACGACCATCACACCCGAGTCCCTTTTTCCGCCCGGTAACTGCACAAAAGCGACAGGAATCCTTACTGAAATCTACTAATAAATTCTTCGAATATACATCCCGTCACGAGCTGTTACGATCGATTTATCGTCGATGTGTTTCCTTATGCACGCACACGCGCGTATAGCGTTTTTCACGTTCACGTATAAAATTTCACTGCTGCGCGCGGAGTAAAATTTATTTGGCATTTTTGCGGTAAAATTTATTTAACGGACCCCCGCGTCAATTAATAATGGCCGGGAAATGTGCGGATTAATTACGACTGATGCCTAAGTCGTGGCAGGCTCGGTCGTTATCGGTTGCGCGACAGAACGGGGCGCGAACGAATAAAAGGGCTTTACCGCGACGCGGAAACGCGGAAAAGCGGCGAAAGCTCGGACATTTGACGCGGCGGGCGTCCCTCATTCCCACCCGCTCTTCACCAACCCCCTGACGCGACGCGACGCGACGCGACGCGACGCGGCGTTATGGAATTTTTGCGGAACGGCTTTTTTTAATTGATGCAATTCAAACCAGCCGCCGGTGCCGCCTGGCGCGCTCGTAAAACTTTTCGTCTCCTTCCGCGCCCGTCGCGCGCGAATTCGAAGTTCCGCTGCCACTTTTCCCGGCATCGCCGATCCTTCGCCCTCATCACGGAAAAACACTCGGCGAGGGCACTCCTGGGACACATCAACCTTCCTACCTAGGAACTGTTCCGCCGTACGGAATTATGCCAGTCCTTAGGCGAGTAACCCTAAGCGCGCTCGTAATCTCGCTCGCGGGAAATATCACGTGGAAACGAAACGGTGATATCGCTGATATCGTGTCTCGATTGCTGTAAGAATCGATCTAATCGATTATATTTACTTTCTTTCATTGTTTTATTTGTTCTATTACATTTTTGTTATTATTATTGACTCTATTGTTAATTTAGAGGCTTTTCATATCTATTTGTTTGACTTCGCTCGTTCCTTCTCTTATCTGCTTGACTATTAAAAAGCTCATATCTCGACACAGCAGTTTCTCTGATTTTACTTCTTCAAATAAAAGAGCGAATTGAACCCATAAAGTTTGCAAGCGATTTAACATTAATGTCAACTTCCTGCACTAAACAGGATCTAAATCAAAGGTCGAAACGTATTTGATGATTAAACGAAAATCATTTTTACGTTCCATTAACTGCGTTTGGCTCCAAGGAATTGATGTTCTTATCGTAATAGAATTCTCATTTGTGAGTAAATCTAAAAATTATCTGAAGAAATTGACAATTAATAAAAAATAAATAATTTTTTATTCATTGTCAATTTCTTCAGATAATTTTTGGAATTACTCACAAATGAGAATTCTATTAATATATTTTATTCTGTTCTATTGATAAGAACATCAATTTCTTGAAAAACGTGCGTGTAAAGTTGCATTTTCCCATTGCAAAAACGCGATAGCACCACGGGTTTTCCGGAATTAACGAAAAGCGGTGCCCCACAACCGAGTTCCGCACATCCCCCCTTCGTTCGCTCCCGGCATAATGAAAAGCTTAGCAGTTGGTTTAACTTGGCTGAGGATTAAGTTTACCTCGTTTCAAGGGTGCCAGAGCAGTGTGGAATTTCTACCTCTTATTTTTCCACCTCCTCGCCTCGGCGCTGGAAAAGAGCGCGCGGGTAGGTATTTCTTAATTAGCAGCAAGTATCTCGTCCGACGGAAGTTGCCTTATTAATTAATATTACAGAAGAGAGACACGATGGAGGGGGAAGAGAGAGAGAGAGAGAGAGAGAGAGAGAGAGAGAGAAGGGGGAAGGGGGAAGGGATGACGGATGCGAGAGTAAGAATATTTTCTGTGAAAACACGATTTTCGTTTACGCGATTACGCGGTCAAAATAATCATCAGATTATTCTCATTAAAATAAAATAAATAAAGCGAATATAACTACGAAAGGTATAATTATAGAATTCGATGAATAAGCATCAATTCTATGCGACGAAGTTGTCGAGATTAAATCTTATACTATGTAAATTGTAAACGAGACTTAAATATAAGTTAAAACGTCGCGTGTTCTTGAGAGATACGGAGAGATATGATAAATCCGGTTAAACTTAAACCCTGAGAATGTTAAAGAAATTATGAAACTACCATGATAACCTAAATAAATAAAGTAGTTTTCGTCAATTGTAATAATATTATAAAATAAATTTGCATTTACAAAGACTTATTTCTTAATTTTACGCATTCTTTTATTATTTGATACTGTTGACTTTATAATGTCAAATTATATCCAATTTAAATTATTTTTAGTCATTTCTGTTGCCATATTATTCCTACTTAATATATTATTAATTTAATTAAACAATTTAATTCAAGAAACGTAAACTCTTAATACATTATACGATTGGTCATATGTCGTACACATTTCTTTTGTTTGAAAAATTAGGAGCATGAAATAATTAGTTATAACATTTTATATACAAATTTTTTAAATAGACAACGTTATAAATTCCTTCTAAAGATATTAAAGTATATGTAAGAATTACTTAATAATTTTTATGTTTGTTAAAGTGATAAGAATTAACTCGGAACACAAATAATTAGTAATGTGTGTAGGTTAAAGGACCGGAAAATCATCGTATTTAAGGATTAAATGTAACTCAAATTTAATTTATTATTTATTAAGTGTATATGTTAATATGGACTTTAAAAACAATTCACCATATAGAAATAGGTTCATATTTTAATAGGTACACAAAAAAGTTAAAAGTAACAAAACTTTACTTAACTTAAAGGATCGGGTTCTTATTATTTCTTTAATATCTTACAGTGTATCATACACTGAGAAAAAAGTGATATTTGTGAAAAATTATAATTGTTTGATCAAATAATTATGATTCGGAGCACTATTTTTATATATAATTATTACTGTTGTAATAATTAATAATACTTAATATACAACAAGTAGAGAATAAATGCCTTAAACGGTCAAATTAGAGCTTCAGTATTAAATAATTCCATGTGAATTTATTTACTACATATGTATAGTCATTTAAATTGCACGCTAAATTGATTTTTTATTTTTTATATATTCTTTAATTATTATAAGTATTAATTATTATATTTATTTTCGGAATTCTCTTTACCATAATTATTTTACCATGCAATTATAATCACAAGCATTTTTCTTGTCAATATATTCTATTCTCTATTTTTATATTATTTGATATCGTATCAAGAGGATTATTTTTTCATTTACACATCACTCAGGACAAATCAAATCTATTCACTTTTGCTACATTGTTTCGATTACTTGTGATGGACTTAATACGGCTGTTAACGAGCTCACAAAGATAAATTCGCGTCCGCAATCTCAAGTTGAGAAGTCATTAACGAAAGGGTCGAATATGCCCTATGGTATCGCTAGGGCCGTCCGCTCCGAAGGAGCAGTAAAACTCAATGAAGAAAAGGGCAGGTCGACGCCGGAAGAGAGCAAGTAAATAATACGGCCTCTCGGAGCGGATATTCGGGAAGTTAACGTCGCGAAAATGAGAGGACATGGAAAAAGTAAAGAAAGAGAGCGGCCGCCGGTGTCGCGCGAGACAATTTAATAAACCGAGTTGGCCAATCAAAGTGCGAGTTAAGAAGCTTTCTTGTTTTTAACGGCCGTTTTTACGCCCGCTTAAATCACGCACCGTTCGGCTCGCGAAATGACGAGGCGGGAAGTGAACGCGAGCGAGGGATGTCTTACTCGGAGCAAGAAAGAGCACGGAATTTAGAAAAGCGCCGAGAGACATTTTTACGAGTGAATAGCCACGAGAGGGAAACGGACGTGAGTGCACGAATGAGTATTTGTGCGTAGATTCAGGATGGGCTATCGATCATATCGCTCTCCGCGCGTTCCCTTATACTTTAAAAATAATGCAATTAAAAAAATGTGATTTTCGAGTTATTACTATACCGAAAATCTCATTTGTTTGAATGAATTAATCTCTCATTTTGATATGGGCAAACAAATCCTTGGTTAATGTAATAAAATAATTTAGTTAAAGCAAAAGGTTTCTGATAACACAAGTAAAATGTTACAATAATTAAACTTTTTGCTTCAACTAAATTATTTTAATGTATTAATCAAGGATTTATTTACCCATATTCAAATAAGAGATTCAATCAAATGGGATTTTCAGTGCACAAATGAATTAGGCAAACATTATCCTATCAATTATCAAAATTGAATTAATTTAACTTCATAAAAAATCGTTAAAATTATCACTACTGAAAAAGGTGATTTAAACAACCTTTAAATATGCGATTTAATTATTTAAAGATATTCAAGTTGATAATTGAGATTCTCAGAACGTCCCAAAGATTTTTCCAATTTTATAATTATGTTTTTTATTAGTATACCTATTGTGTTATAGTTTTTGCATTAAATTTACGTAAAAATAATGAACTTTAAGATTTCTAGACATCTAGACGATACCTTTTATTTTCCTCTTTCAGAATATGATCTTTAAAAAAAACTGTACTTGGTTAATTATATCTGAAGTGGATAATGAAAAACTAAACCTGGAATGCGATGGCCATCCCAGTTATCCACTAAAAAAATCAATCAAAATTGTCACTGAAAAAGGTTTTTTAAGAGCTGTGGAATGAAAATGATAAAAATGACACATTTGATCACGTTAAGAATATATTTTTTTTCTGATATCATTTATTATTTTATAAAATTAGATTAGTTATAAAATAATAATTTTCTATCGTTGAAAAATGATTTTTTTGTTTTTCTGGAAATTTAATTTTTTGAAATAGTAACGGAACGATATCTCTCCTAGGAATTGACGCAATGGTTAACTTTTTACAACCATATGACGAAAAACGAAGACAAAAGTTATACTTTGATTTGAATTAATTAAATATGGGGACATATTAAATTTGTATTGTTACCGACCTGTTATGCTTATTCTTATACGCAATTATTGGAGTATCGATATTTCGGTGCTTGACGTTTCGATTCACGAATAGGAATGAACTACTTTGTAAAGCTACATCGACGGCGGACAGGTGGTTATTTTAACGCTCGATAAGCGTAGACGGATGCACACATAGGGATGCAGTTATTGGCACTTTAAGCGTAGACTTTTCATTCGCGGTCTCTATAGACTCGCGCGCGGTGCACCGCAAACTATATATTTTTCATTCAGTCAGTTAGATGAATGATCTCACGTTGTGAGAGTGCACAGAAGTTCGTACCGGAGCATATCTGCGTTTTGTTACGTGGGAACGAAGCCAATAATACATGTTACCGATCGCACGCGAAATTCCTGTGTAACACCACGGTTACATATGTTATTTCTACACAAAAATAGAACAAGACACAATGGAACGGACCTCTCTTAGTTTCTGCACTATTTCTTTTTACAAACGCGTAATCCCATTATTTAATTCTCGCGATTAATTAATTTGCAATACTTTTTTTTTTTATTCTATGCAGCACTAGCGATTTATACAAATAACTAATAGTTTTTTTCGAACACCATCTATTTTTAAATTTTTAATTTTTATAATTGTTTTCTTTATTTAATAATATATTAATCAATATATAGACTATGCGTACATGCGTAAATATTAGATGATATTGTATGTAAAAATTCTAGTATTTCACAATGAAATAATTATTGAACTAGATACGTAATATGAATAGAAAATATAAGGTAATTATTAAAAACTGGATAGATGTGCTATGAAAAATTAGAAGAAAATTAAATCTTTATAAAAATAAATAATTATTAATGCATTTTTATTACATGTATTAATTTGATTGTATTATTTCATTGAAAGATTTCTTGTCTATTTTTTATTTAAGCTTGTAACACATCGAAAAAAGATGTTTTATTTAGAATTAATTTATACAATATTTAATTTTAGAAAGATATATATGTAAATATAATCTCAAAGATATATTTGAGAAGGAGAAGATAGAAGGGAAAAAAATAAATTAATACACATCTAACTGTAAACAGTTCTTCCAAACATATTATATAAATAAGTTTTATCTATTAATTCATGTATAAAATAGTAAGTATTTTGCGCCGATCTTTTCATCATGAAATTTAAACACAGCGAAGGAAATCAAATTGAATAAAAAAGGAATTAAAATTGAATTGAAAAAAAAACTATATTTGAAAAAGAAGAGAGAGAGAGAGAGAGAGAGAGAGAGAGAGAGAGAGAAGCATTTGTAATTTTATTTTATTTTTTTACTTTTATATTTATTTTTCTTTAAATAATTAATTCAGTAATTTCTCTCTTTCTTTATTTATGAAATATTTGATATTAAAATTAATATATTATATTTTCATGATATTTTAATTGTCCCGAAAAACATGTTTGGTAAGTGCTTGATAAAGCGCTTATAAGAATACACTCTCTATTCTATATATCCACATTGTATATACTCCAGGAACAAACGTTTTTTCTAATTTAAATCTAGTTCATCCATTTCAAGACGATGTATCTATGATACCTTATATATTTTACCTACGATATCTTATATATCTATCCGTAATAAATAAAATAATTTCCTCAGTTTAAAAAAGATTATTTTGCAACTCACCGAACGATGCGCGACAGTGGAGTTGTCGACTATATACGTCGTAAGTCGTAACTACATTGATCTGTAAAATGCAAATGCAAAATCCAAATTTCAATTAGCGTTCACAATAATTAATAATTTTGAAAATAAATATTATAATATTAATAAATATTACACGAAAATCTTTATTTGCACATAAATTAAATGTGTAATAAAATATATATGATTTTTGAAAAAAACATTTCGCTTTTCTTCTCTGGTATAAACTTATATGACATTTCATAAATAAAAGCTTTTCTTCAATTTTTATACATTATCCAACTAAATGTATATAATTTATTTTACGTATAATAAATAATATATATAAATGATAAATTACTTACCTCTTGGTTGCTCCACCGTTGCCCGATGCCTCCCAGGCTTCCTGTCTGATTCTGTCGTTGCTCCTTTGCGACATTCACACATAACGTTCACTTGCGAAATGCACGTATTTACAAATTATTGATGTACAAACGAATCTCTCTACACGATTGTCAATATTAAAATATACATCTGACTAATTATGACTGTATTGATTAATCAAACGCGATGCCATTTCATTCAAAATCGATCCGTTTTATATTCTCGACGTTCCGTTAACAACTCGAGGATGGCGTTTTTACTTTGATACGGTGAGATACGACATAATGAATAAAATCATGATCAAAATGTGATATCCGTCTGAAAATTTATAATTGAGATTTAAATTATTATCATATTGTGATATACTTCGTAAAAGTAAACCCATAAAATGTGTATCATTAATAAATATCTTCATTATATCTTACTTTTTTTTCGTTATTTGTTTAAATTATTTATATTACTTTTACAAAACAAGAAACAAACTGGAGAAATTTTAAAGTTTTCGTAATATGTGAGACATCCTAATTTGCATTGTCGAATAGCTATTTGTCACTCGTATAAAAATTACGATAAGAAAATAACCTCCATCGCTTTAGTTCTCAAATCGAATAAGTAAATCATGCGGGATATTCGTTTTGATGAGTAATCGTCGTCACGATACGTGTACGAGGTGTTGATCGAGAGAGCTAATCGAGAAGATCATTCCTTCGATCTGGCAATTGTCAAATATTCGTAAGAATCGTAAGGAACAATTGCCCTCGTTTGAAGCACTCGTCGTGCTCGCGTCTCAGAGGCTCATAGGCTCGCCTATGTGCTATGCAGTGCTATGCGTGACTCGCGCGGCGATCTTGTGTATCAGAATTTCAAAATAATATTAACCCTTTTTCTTACAAAAAAACATCAAATATTGTTTAAAAAGCCATTTCTTGGACATTGAATTTTTTATCTTGAAAACCTGATGTGCTGAAAACTTTTGACTTACGGCATTATGTTTTCAACATCTAAAAATCTATAAGAAATATTTAATCTGATTCGAAGTAATTTTTTTTACCATAAATTAGTATTATAATAAATCTCTCGTATCGGGACAAATTACTGTACATATATATTTTGTAATTTATTTGTCCGATTTTAGTTACAAATCGTGACGTACTATTTTCTTGCGATATTTTTGGGAAAAAATAATTTGATATAGATATAATAAAATTAATGATAATAAAAATAATAATTGGCTGCTTTTGGCACAAAAAGGAGCTTTACAACTGTAAGATTCTTTAATATGATTCTTTCTCTTTCCTTATGAATCTAGGGTGCGTTCCATTTCACACGTGCTTAGCATAATATATATTATTTTATCCTTCTTTAAGGTAGACAACAAGAATAAAATGATACATCATGCGTATCATGTGAAACGAAACGTACTTTAAATGTATGAACCAATCATATTAAAGAATCTTGCAACAGTTGCAAGTTTTCTGCAGCCATTCTTTAATTAACTATTATTTTTGGATTCGGACATATCGCGTTTTAGATTTTTCGCTGACTTGTTCATCGGTTTCAGAGTAAGAGCGCATAATAATTAAGTGACTCGTGTAACAGGAAGCTGTAATATATCGGGCGTTTATTAATAGTACGTATATGTTTTCGCAAGATTTATATATTTGAGATTTATTGTGAATGCAATACTGAATCTTGATTGTTCATTTCCGGACGATTCGTTGCGTTTTAATTATCCATTAACTCGATTTATTATTGATCCTGTCTCATGGTATTAAAGTTGTCTGATATGCTATTCGCGAATTCTTCATCAATGGCATGTCGCGATTTAAAAAGAAACTACCTCGAATCGCGATTTATTTAACTAATAAATATAATAATTAATCTGGTCTATATTTGGCGCTTGCAGTTATTTTTTAAAACACGTATTTTGTGAGTGAGTGCTGTGTCACAAATAATGACAGAATAAAAAAGAAAGAAGCCTGGAAGATTTGAGAATTATGGTCGCATAAAGAATCACAATTATTATGGTTTATGCAGGTTCCTAGGAACTGCGATTCGCTCATTCACTAACAAAAAAAAGTACATGTTTGGAATTAAAGTTGGAATCATCGGGCGATGTGTGGCGGAGCAACGGCGAAGTAAATAATTTGTTTATCTTTTATTTATACTATAAAAAATAGACTTTTAATAAAACTTATAAAAAATTCAAAAACTACGATTATTTTATATGCATGCAATAATTATTTTTTTAAATATTAATCACTTGAATGTTATAATTTTTATATAATTTTATTTTACAGTTCACAACGTAGTCTACAACGCTGCTGCATCGTATTGGTGAGTCTCGAACTATCTTTTATTTAATATTGAGACAATGGATCTATGAAAATTGTAGATAAACAAATTAAGTATAATGTAGATATATGTTAAGCGAAAATTAGTATGACGCTAGTGTTTTTTACAAGTCATTATAGTTATTAGAATTATACAAAATTTTGTTCATATAATAATCCGATCCTTCTCAGTTTAACGATTATTCTTCGATAACAATTTTCCTTCGTGTATGTCAAAACGTATTCAATTACAGAAAAAATCCATCCGCATTTCAATTATAACTCAGAAGGTTTTTATATCTAAAATTCCAAATCCTGTACGTGCTGCGAAATATTGTTAACACAGGTAAATAATATTAAAATAATTGTTACACCACGAAATTATATCGAATTAACGGTTCTTATACAAATAAATTTTAATTAATTGACGATAGTTATTTTGATATATAACAGAATCGGGGAATCTTGTGTTCAATATCGTACATCGCTGAATTGTTCAAGTATTTGGATGGATTTTTTCTGTAATTGAATCACTTTTGTACTTTAATAAAATCAAAAACTGCTTTTTTCTTTAAAAATTAAAGTTACAATTTTTATATCAAAACTGAATTATTTTCTTTTTCTGGTGCAGAAAGTAATTTTCATAATTTTTCTAAATATTTTTTCCAATATTTGCATAGCAAAATAATTTAGTAATCTTAAAGAATATGTGTGAATTTTTACAGAATTTTTCGAGCATTTTAAGAGCCTTAAAATCGAATCGGACACGAATGTGTGTTGTCCCGAAAATAAGTGTGATGTTCGAGGGTTAATAATCTTCGCCAATTTATTGCGCATATGAGAATACACTTGCATGTGCACATAGAACTGGCCAATGAACTTATTATATTGATAATTTATTGACCCATGGCATTACTCGATGTATTATCATAAGTACTACAGAATTTTACTTTTATCTCGTGATGAATGAATAAAACAGTAACATATTTTGCGGGCAGAAATGGTAAAAAATGATCACTAATGATACAATAATTCGCAAATTCTTTAAAATACATAGACATATGCATTTTGTCTGGTAAAAAAGCTCAAGCCAAACGAGGTCCCTATTCTTGCACGTACACGCACGTAAAAAATGCGAAGATTTTTGCATTATACGGCCCCTTCATTTTTATTCGTCTTGCTCTTTTTACACTCGAATGCGACGCGACAGTGCGCGGCTATCAGGCGGCCATACCGGAACGGGACACGCGCTTTCCCATCGGCGGCCAGATATTATTTCAGTCGGCGCATATTTCCGCAAATGAATTTTATGAAAACAGTTTTTGCTCTTTTAATTAATCGCTCCTCCGTCGCCGTACAGTCCGCAGTTTGCCATTCCTCTTCGCGCGCGGCAAGCAGACCTCGCGAGAAGCAGCAGTTCGGGGCGGCTTTTAGTAATAATATTGTTTCAGAGACCGCTCGCTCGCGGAAAAGTGCTGTACGACACCCCCTTTCCCGCACCTGGGATTCCCCGCATACGATACGTGATTTGCGTGATTTACGCAAACCCGCCGTGACGTTCCCTTTCCTTTTTTCCCGCGACGATGAAAGGGCGGCTGGAAAAATTGTTAGCGAGCAGATAATGACGCTCGTTTCTCGCAAGTTGCTCGTAGCCGCGGGGAGTTTTGCGATTCGACGGGGTAATTTGCTCGCGATTAAACATGGGGATAGTCCAAACGGAAATAACGATTCTGTGTAACGAGAGGAGAAAACGCGATTCGATGCGCACTTCCGACGTGTAAATACTGATCATGCTTGTCTCGATAAACGAAATAATTGCTATTATATCGTATTCGGTATGTCGTTTTAAGCACGTATATTTTCATTATTCTGGATACGCTTGTAAAAATAATATACTACTAATATAACAAGAGATTGTCAATATAAACGATTTATAATCTGCTAAATTCTATTTATAATCTTTACGTTCTGTGTGTATCTGTGTATGTATTCCGTTCGAATTTTTTCTCTGTATTGTACACGACATGTGAAACTATATTTTATATTTTGTTTCAACTTCGAGAATTAATAATGAGAAAAAAGTGTTTGGTATTTATGACTGTAATTTCATGGTAAAATAATTAGGATCTTTTAATAATTATTACTGCTCCATTCTTATTATTGTTATAATGTCAGTAATAATAATCATATTTATATAATTCTACACAGAAAAACAGAATAATAAAATAATTTGGTCATAAAATTGTGTTTATCAAATCATCGTTTAAGACAAATAATGTCAGCTCGCTAACTGAGTATAACATATATATATATATATATAATTGCCTGCAGGGACAGTTTATCTGTGGAAAAATGCGTGGTCATTGTCGATGCGTTTTAAAGCTTGTATCAAAACTAAAAATGGCCATTTTGAATATTAATTATTACTTTTGTATTTAGTAAATATAATTAACGCTATAATTAATGTTAATTATGAATATTGATATTTTTAATATTTAATTGATTAATTATTATTTTTGATATGTTATTTATTATTTGATATGTTATTTATTATCTTCGATATTTAGTAAATATATCTTCGATATTTAGTAAATATATCTAACGTTCAAGAGTTTTTTTGTAGATATACGCTATTCATGATCTTATAAATATTATATAAAACTTTGCGGATAAAATTTTTTGTCACTTATATGTATAGTTGGCATCGACAATGTTTATAATCAATTTACAATTGTTTTTGCCAACTCTATATGTTTTTTAACATATAAAAGTATTATTACTAACATTACAGCAGTAAATAAAAAGAAACTATAAAAATGTAGCTTGTAACCATAATTATTTTACCATGCAATTATAATCACAAATACCAAACAAAATTTCCTCTTAGTGCAGATCGCCTAAAGTGAGCTTAATTATTCTCCCATGGTTATAATTCTCGCTTACCGCAAATACATGTCCGTTCCGCGTGACAAGTGTGGCGGTTAAAGGAACGAAATGATCCGGCACGAGGGAGCTCCTCGTTTGCGCTCGCAACGAAGTGCCGCGTTTTGTACAAACAGGCGTAATCGACAGCCAATTAGACGGTCTGGAGATTGTAGTTAGGCGAACCTTCGGACGGTCTAGGTGCGTCCTGGATAATCATAGTCATAAATAACATTTATCGAGGGGGCGAGGCGGAGGAGCTTGAAGGGATGCTCTCTGCTCTAATTGCCAATGATTACCGCGAGCTGTACGAGGAAAAATTGCCAATTTGCATCGAATGCTCGGCCGTCTCTCTCGTTTCCCGCTTCGTTTACTTACCGTCCGCCAACGTCGGATTATAGATAAGCAATTTCGCCCTGTGACGTTAAATCACCTTCCGTTATCCAACGACGGTTGTGCCAAATTCCTCTACCCTCGTCGAGATACGTCGATATTAAAAAGCATCGCGAGCGCATTAATTCTCGGAGAACAAATTGCTTCGTGGATGCTGTACTTTATATGGATTCCCGAGAAATCACGAGAGAGAGGTTCGCCGTGGCTGGATTTCGATCATCCTCCATTACGCATTTATTCAAGCGGAATCCATCCGGGAGACGTTGGTATAAAAAAAATGTATTAATTCATACGGACAGTTTTTCTCTTTCCAATTTTCGATCTCGCGAGCTTTCGTTCGAAATATTCAGCGTGCCGCTGCGCGGGGATACATCAAGTATTAAACTTAACTTCGCGTTAGCAATACTTGTGAATTCGAGCGTTATGGGGGATGAGGGATATTGCTCTCCTTCGTGGCTTCGTCATAAATTCGCGATGTTCAGCCGAATTTCGAGTCAATTCGTGCGAATCGTGCGCGGATCGGCCCCTTCGCGATCTTTCCGGTCGGTTCCTCTTCCGTTTCTTCGCTTCGCCTTTTTTTTTCGCGATGCCGGATACGCGGAGAGGGTTCGCGTTCGCACCCGAATAGAGTTGGACGCTGCTCTCCTGAATACACAATGCGATTTATTCGAAACGCGGCGTATAAAACACAAAGGACCGCGTATGATTGGTAAATTATTGAGGCGAACCGGATTTGTCGGCCAATCACGTAGCGCCCTTAAATAATTCAAGGGAGATACGAACAGGCGGATGCAAAAGGAGAGAAGGGAGAGGCTGTCGAGGCGGCGAAAGTCATTCCGCGTGTTGATTCTCGCGTCGCAACGTCGTCGAATCAATATCGCGCGTTCACGACGGAAACAAGAGCATAAACCTTTAAGAAAGCTGAAGAAAAAACGATAAATGGGGTGAGCCGGTTTTGGTTTAGTCTCACGAAGTGTTTACTATTTGGGAAAATCGGGATTTTTCAGAAAATTTCTTTTTTTTATTTTTGACAATCATGATATTTTAATAAAATATTATCGATTCTCAGGAAAATTTTTGGACTTTTAATTTAAATTCTATTTTTGAAAACATTATTTCTTCATTTTTTTCTTAATAATGCAAAATATATTCTTCTACTTTAAAAATAACACAACTCAAAATTTAAATTTTTCAGAAAAAAACTTTTTTTCAACTTAACAGAAAATTATTGACTAATCAAATAATACCGGCAAAAAGAATATCTTCTTGGAAACATGATTAAATGTCATTTTTGTCATTCCCGTTTCACAAAAAATTATTAAACAATTAAACTCTTAAAAAACTATTTTTTGAGTTTTAACAATTTTGATATCCTATAAAATTACAATAAATTCGGAATAATACATCAAAAGTGACGTATCTCGAAATATCACCAATAGTTTATATTTACCTTGATCAACTAAAATGATTGAATTCCAAATAAAATAATTGTTTCTTGAAATTTCACCCAAGTTATCCTCTAACTCTAAATGTTTTCTGTAAAAAATTTCTTTTTATTTACAAAAGCGACACAACTTAAAATATATTACTCTTGTGGAAGGTATTTCTTTGAAAATGAAGATGTTATTAAGCTGATGGATTCTGAAGTTAAATTAGTTTATTTTTGCTAATTGATAGAATAATCGAACTCATCCATATTAGAAATTGACAAATTATATTTTTTTAGTTGTGTCATTTTTTAAGTAAAGGTACAATATAATCTAATAGTAATAATAACTTTATTAAATATTGACGGATTAGCATTAAGTATAGCACAAACATCCGTGTACATTCTCATGTGTGAATGTTGCGAGGTTTTTCTTATTAAAAAAATCAGAGTAAGAGAGAAAGTCAGCAGAGGAAAAGTAGCTCATTGTCCATTGACTACTATATTGTAGAATGAATCTTCTCTGTACTATCTTATAGTTTCCGCAGCTCCAATTGTAAAAATCAATAGATACAATGTCCCCATCTTCTACTAATTTACAATATATAGTTCGTCTACTTACATTTTAAATTATTTCAACGTTGCATTAAAAAATCTTTAATCTTACCTGGAACTTCTAACGAAAATAATCTGGAAAACTCGGGAATTTTCAGGAAATTTTTTACAAGATTTTAGTAAACACCGTGTATGATAACGCTCCGTGTCAAAATCACAACTGCAGTGCTTTGCATAACATCGAAACAAATTTATTAATACCTCTATTATAGAACTATAAATACAAAACGTATCTACATACTAGCGAACGTTATACACTTCCTTAATTAGTGATTTTGAGTTCTTTCGTACATCGTGATCCAAGCGCGATCAGTACTGGGATATATAATGGCTCATAATTTACGCGGGAGATTTAGAAAGCGATACTGTAGGATACAATGTACAAAAGGGCTCCGATGCTCACACTGGCTGTACCTTCATTTGATAGTCGCAAGTGCGGTACAAATGTGCCTTTAGCGATCGTAATCGTTTCGTCGAGGACCCTTTGCGTTTAGGAACTATGCTGGTATTATTCTGGAATCGCCACGTATTATGCGAGAGAATTATTTATTACAGTCATTGAAGTACGTTTAAATGTCGGAAGGAATCGCGTCTGACTTACAATCAGAACTTACAATCGAACGACTTTAACGCGCTCGGTGAATGGAAACTTGTGGTTGTAGTATCAAAATATAAACTGCAAGTCGGTAATAGTTCTCTCTTGTCGTCTTAACAATTTGAGATGATTACTAAATCAATTTTGGCAGATTGAAATAAACGCGTACTTGTATGGTGCTTTTATTTGCGAAGGAAAGTGCGCTGAATTACTGACAAATTGGCACTCGTTATTATAATATATATAATATTATTTATAATAATTCAAAAGATCCGGTCATTTAATATTTATATACATACATATATCTCTTAACGTATTTCGAAATGGAATTATGTAGAAAATGTTACGTATCAATTATTTGCTATAACAACGATATAACTCAAAAGAAAATGAATCTTAATGTTTTAAATCGTTAAACTTTCGTAATATTAATTTTGAAATGCAAATTTGACGTAATAATTGATTGTAAAATAATAAAAATATGTTCTTTTAAAGCATGTTCTTTCTTTTGTCTTTAAATTTCTGTTCTTTTTCTGCCAAGTAACTAAATGATAATTTTTTAGTTATGTCGTTGCTGTAACAAATAAGCGGTATAAAAATAGTGCGGAACCAAGCTATTTATATACGGCTACATTCTCATCAAATTGCGTATTAACATAAGAAAGAAATATAATTAAAATATTTGTTAACATAATTTATTAACAACAAACTCATAATCAACTCCGGTTAGTTTTGTGGAGCTACGGAAGGGGGGAGTTGCAATATTTATTTCTTAAACCCTTGCCGTCAATAATCAACAATAATTATTGCCCTCTTTTGCCAATTGCAAGCAACAAAGTTCTTATCTTACTTACGGCCGGAGTGAAAACCGCGAAGATATAAGCATTTCTTAAGGATTGGTTCTTAGCAGTTTCTCGGCACAGCTGCTAGCTTATTATCGTTCGACATAGGTATTTTTGGCATCGACGACGAATCCCCAAAGAGGAAGGAAATAAAACATTCTTCTCGACTACGACTATTCTTCGTGATCCGATACGATCAGCACGAGCCGGGCTGGAGCAAGAGAGATCAAGAGAGAACTTTGGGCATAACTCAGTCTCGTTATCTGACTCGCAAATAAGGCAGCGGAAAAGTTCGCGACATCAATCTGGCCCTCTGCCGGGAGATTCGAAGTTGAAACAATGCTTAAGTCACCCCTAACGTATGAGCCCCATGGGGTGGCGAGCTGGAGAGGCGGTTGCCACTGCTGGCTGCAGTACTGCGTCGTTTTCTTGAAGTCCGTCGATTCGATCTCGTTCTCGATGCCCGTCCAGCTGGACCAGGGCCCTCCGAGGGTTATCCTGGTGTATCTCTTCCCCTCTCGGCGAGGCGAACGTTAAATACGCGACACCGAACTTTATTTACTGTTCCGAAGTTTCGGGTTTCGGTTCATGACGCGTCAGCTGTTGAAGATATCTTGCACCGGAAGTCGATGCGTTTACCGTAGGATTGAAAGCAGATAAATCCGGGAAGGATCGCGATGGGAATGCTTTTCTAGCCCGTTTTCCACACAAGTTTCATTTTTTTTTCGAACTTATCTTTTCCTTTAGCGATACGCTTTAGCGGTTTGAATTGAATCATGCAAGTTCGATTAATTACAATCTAAAGAGCACCAATAGTTCGCCACAATTGGCCGATATACGTTCCGTTAGCTATCTATCTACCTACTTATCTATTTAACTATCTACTTATTTATTTATCGTCTAGCCAGTCGAGCGCGGGGAAGACGAATTCGTTCGGATACATGAATCTAATGAAATACAAGAACGAAAGACGCATTTTGGATTTATATATTCTTCCCTCACGTTCTATCTTATATTGGAGAGAATCTATTTGAGAAGACGGCATAATAATTCGTCCAGGAAATACGAATTCGCCAAACGACGCCTAAGATAGCGTAGGAGAACAGTGTTGGGACAATCTTGTCATTTATTGGGAAATTTCAAAGATGGAACATCACGATATTTCGCCACGTTGATAGAAAAGTGACACAAGTAAAAAAATTAGTTTCTTAGATAATGAAAAGAAATTAATCTTAAAGACAAACTTAAAGACAAATCTTAAACATAAAAATTTTGTGGTAAAATTACACATTTATCGACACATTCTATGAAAAAGTATCACAACTTTGATGAAGGATGACACAATCCTATGTTACACTGATTATGAGAGAAGAATTTTTGATATTTGTAACTATAATTGTTACCGTAATTATTACTTGTTATAATATTAGTAATAATAACTATGTATATTCTATCAAGAAATATATATGTATCTTCTAATTTTTAGAGTGAATTTCACTCTGACAATGAAGAATGAAATTTCACTCTTAAAGATTGAAAATTAAGCCATTCTTTTCAAAGATAGGCTTAATTTTCCCTCTTTAGACTCTTTAAAGTGAGATTCCACAATAAAGAATTTAGAAAGTACATAGTTAGCATCGAAATGATTATATATATAAATCATAATTATTATTACTGTAAAAATGATTGCAATTATAAGTTAACTATAATTTATGGTCAATGTAACTGTTTTTGTACTTATTGTCAATGTAGGGTTGCAGTGTTTAAATTTTAAAAACTCATTAGTTTTAAAGATTTCAATGTAATTGAAAATATAGCATAGGAAGAAAGTAAAATTATGCATATTAACTATCTTAATTAATGCTCTGAAAAGCTGCTAATTTTGAGATGTATCGCTTTTTTTTATTAATGTGGCGATATTTGTTAATCATTTTATATTTTATCAGATATTTAAATTCTCCTACGCCGCTTACTTGCATTGTCTGCAACACTATCATACTTTTTATAGTTGCCTTCTATTTACACAAAATTCACCCGATCGATCTCCGATCGCGACATGAAGCGAATCCTTTAATGCGATTATATCATACATATCTATACGCGGTAACATTTTTCTTGTTCGCGATAACTTAACAGTATCATTTTCTTCTCGACAGTTAAGGGATATTCGATTATACGCAATCTGTCGTGGGTCGCGTGCTAAAGTTAGGACGATAGTTCGGACGATCAGCACGGTAAACCACGAAGACAATGAGAACGGTACACGAGTCGACCTCCCCTCGGGCGACTCAATCGATATATCGGCGCTTACTTCGTTTGTCATTTGGCATCGTACGATGCTTGCGCATTGATACCGTTTAAATTATTCATGGGGTTCAGGACGTTATGGGCGCTCGAGCTGGTTGGTGCTGGATATCCGTTGTGGTTATGGGCCGCCGCTTCCCCGTTCGCCTGTCGCTGAGCTCCACCCGCTACATTCTGCAAGATAAAAGAAGACGCGTGAGAATTACGGGCCGTTGCAGTACGAGTGTTCGGTGGTCGGTTTTTCTCTTTCAATTTGGCTCGATCGACGATCTCGACTTAGCGGAAAATTTATGTGTAACCGGGGGCATCACGTCCTTTGTAAAGAGTGCCGTGGAATAATACCGCCGCGAACAGCGGATCGAAGTAGCACATTTGCAAATACATTTGTATTTCTCTAGCAATTTGTATATATGTATTTGAAATATTTTCTATATATTACGTACACGCTTTCTTTTGTTTAAAGTTTTCTTGTCAACTAGTTGTAACAGGGTTGGCAAAATTCTGCACATTTGTTGGGTAAAGTCCACATCAGTAGTAAAAACCGGTATTTTCTGGAAAAAACCGGCAAAAACTGGTCTCTTTTATTAAAATTAAGCAATAAAATAAATAGAAAAATTTATTACTAATATTTTAATTCAGTGTATTCTGTTATTATTCTAGTTCATCGTCAATCGAGAGTGTTTTTTAATTTAAGAGAGCTTTATCATAAATAAAATCTGTAAATTAGGAATTGACGTAACAAATAAATTAGTTTTTATAAGATATTAAATAGTATAGAAATGCGAACTAGATTTATATATTGGTTTAATAATTTTTAATTTTATTACTATTATGTTCTTCTCGTGAAACTAAAAATCATAAAATTTTATACCATTTATATTATTTTCAAAAGTTTTGTTTTGAAAATATATTAATTCGAGTTAAAAAGACTTTATTATAAGGTGTTTTGTTATTATTGGCTACATTCAGCAAAAGTAGTTTTGCAACTGTTGTAAAAATTCTTTAATATGGTTAGTTTTTCTCTTAGTTCTTCACTAGATATAAATGTATAATAAACCAATTATATTAAAGAATTTTACAACAGTTGTAAAGTTACTTTTTTGCTGAATACAGCCATGATTTGTTCCATTCTTTAAACTATTATAATTAATAGTAATATATGATTTACCAATTAAAGCAAAAATATCTTTTTGCCTGCATAAAGTATACGAATATTTTAATATTACATATATTTTAATATTACATATATTTTAATATTACTCATATATTAATCATTTTTATAATTTTTGCCAATTTATTCCATTGAATAAAGTCCAGGACGGTGAAATCCAGAATTTATCATGGTTTTTTCTACCCACTGGATTTTGCCGACCAACCCTTGTAATCTATGTGACTTATATCAACGCGTGTGATACCGTACCACTGAAGGTGAATCGCACGGACCGCCTTAGTTAACAAATTCTGGTTAGTGACTCGTGTCCTTGTCTAGATTATAACTCTAGCTGTAACATAGATTGAGAAAGAAGATTTAATTAACCATGATTATTATTAAACAATAATTGCTGCAAATAGTCGCGACTATTGTCTGAAAGACGATTTTCAATTTAGCTCGACGGATAATCTTCATCGGAAAAAATATGTGATTACAATAATTTAAAATATCTAGAACGAGACAGTTTTTTATCCGAAAAGCCATCATGGACTTATTCGAGGCAATGCGCAAAATGAAAGATTAAACAAAAATTAATACTGGAATATACAGTAAGTTTCATATATTCACTCTTTTGGGAATTAATTATTAGGGAGCATTAATTATTAGAAATGTAACTCGTTAATTTAATCACGTCACTGATCCTGACACGTGATTATAAATAAAACATATGCATCATATCGTTTACCGAAATTGATTTTGATATTTTTGATATAACGATCATATAACATACATATTTAATTCAAATTGGATAAACTTTATAGAATCTACTAATTCTCTCCAAGTTGCATTTAACCGAGCAAGAAGCACATCTCGGTTAAGAATTAGGTTCAATTTATTCTCGAAACTCGTTTATCAAGCGCTTAAATGCATATCAGAATGCATAAGACGAATTTGTAATTCTGAAGAATATAATCCGATTAGAGAGCACCTTACAAAGTCCAGAAATAAATTCGGTCGATCAATCGGCTCTGGCAGCCTCGTTATTCGATTTTAACAATTATTCACGACGCGGCACGTAAAATCCAGCGGGCGGGTTTCCCGCCCTTAAGGGGTTGACAATGCTAACGAATTCACGTTTCTGTCTCTCTTCTCTCATCCTCCTGTCTGTAACGTGCCGTCTAAGTCTCCACTTCAAAAACAAAAGGCCGGAGAAATGAATTTGTATCTTGGTGTCCGGGCAAAGAGGAGGGACGGCACGACTCAACTTGGGCGGTTCCCTCTTTCTCGCGACCGATTCTTTATCCATCTTCGTCTCTATCCGGTGGCTATATCTGCACGCTGGTAGTACAAAGCACCCGTGGGAGAGGCAGAGAGTGTACTAGGCTAGGTAAGTGCCGTTGAAAACTTGGAACTTTGCATTCCCTTCGCCTCATCTCCCTCTCATCATTCCACCTTTATCTTATCCTGTCGATCCTGCTTCCTCGTCGTCTTTCGATTTTCGTTGCCGTCTCGTCGTTTCTCGCGAACACGCGTGTCCCCCTGCCACTTCTCCTCTCCATCTTTCCCTTCAGTTTCTCTTAGTTTCTGCAGTAAAGGTGTTAAATTATACAGGCTTAAAATTCGGCAGACCGTGCGGCTCAACCCCTCGTGACGGAATCCTCCCTTCCCCGCTACGATTTCGGCCCGTAAGTTGATCATACTAACTTTCGCACGGCGCCGAATTAAGCCTCCATTTTCGGCAATTATCCCGCGCCGCGGAACGCTTCGTTGCGACTCGATGAACGAACCGTTGTTGATCTTAATTATGATATTTTATTCCTAAGAATGCAAGAATGTAGGTACAGATTGCAGTTTATTAACCCTTTGAGAACGGGAGCTCTCTGGCAAAAAAAATTTAAACTACTTTGTTTTTTAAAAATTTTCGGAGTCGTAGAATTTGATTTTGATTTCAGAATTTTTCAATTCAAATTTTTAAAAAATAATCTGATTTTTCTCGGTTTTAGGAGATTCTTGGGATTGCCAAGAGTTTGAAAGGGTAATAGTAACTCTTTAAGTAAATAAATAATAAATTAAATTTTTTTGAGTCAAATTTAATACATTTTCTTAAGTTAAATTGTTTAACCCCATAATGTTTTAAAGAAAAAGAATAAAAATATATATCTATAAGAAAAAATATATACAATCTTGTTTAACAAAAATAAATTAACTAAATATAAATATCTATCGGAATCAACACTGGTTGTTCGTGTGTACATGTGTAACGTCTTTATTATATAATAATAAAAAACAATTAAATGTTTCGATTCTTTGTTTTTGAGTCAATAATTATAAAGAAATGAACTGATATATCATTGCCATAGAAATATAAGCTAAATATATTGCAGTCAATTAAAGAATAAATCAATAAAATCTTGTAAGATACATAAAATGTGTGTTAATATTCTTTAAATATGGACAGTAATGAAATTCTATCAAATTAAATTTCAAATTGAGTCCGTAGTCTTAAAGTGAATTCGCAATTTCATTTACGATGTGGATAGTTTAACATTCGGATTGCGTAAATAAATTGTTTCTATTTAGATATGTTAAATTAACGACATATTAAGTAGGAGCAGTATAATTACCTACAGAAATAATTACAAATAATTCGTATTTGATATAATTTGACATTATGAATTTAACAATGAAGGAGGATCTAATATATATATATGTCACAGGATATATATTCAGAATTTAAAATTAGTTTGGAAATTAATTCTAACTACTTTGCGTATAGCACTGATAAACTTCAAATCGAAACTTGATGACACTTTGCAATAAAACAATTCTCTAAAATCGAGTTTAATAATAATTAGATTGTTTTTTAAATTGTGTCTGCCATATTGGATCCACTATTTTGAATTTTTTATTTTTTATCTGAATTTGAATAAAACTTTATCAAATTATCCCATGGGCCAAGTTTCATAAAAATCGGGCAAATAGTTTAAAAAATAAAAAAGGGTATAGTTTCAAACCGAACCGCCCGTCCACAAAGAGGATTAATGATAAATATATTTATTTTTTTAATATGTTCCTATTTTTCTTCTGTTTTAAATACTTCGCTTTTGTCTCTTGCTGTATGCAATAGGAGAATAGAACGAAAGAGGGCAGATCTGTTACGGGATCTTGTGAAAGGTATTATCTCCGAAGTGTCTTAATAAAGCATTTTTCTCGTTTTAAAACGCAAGAAAGTGTAGCCGGCACAGGGTGCGGTTGCGGAGTAATTATCTCGTAAATAATTATGATAAAAATGACAAAGTATCGCTAAAGAAATGCTTTATCATCTGTCTTCGCGATGGGGGCGATTCTTTTTCCTTAGGAAGGATTCTTAAATCTCGTTGCCGTGAGAACCCTTTCCCCTACAGCCATCAGCAGAATTTCCGTCTCTTTCTCTCCCTTGCTTTACGCTTTCGTCTTTCGGTATACTTTCTCTTCCTATCTCTTCCTATCCTCGTTCTCTTGTCTTAGAGGGTCTTGCTCGTAATTAAGAAATCTCCGTGGAAGGCTCCAGACCATCGTTGAACGCTGCTGTGGGCTAAATTAAGTCTATGACTTATTCAAGTTTTATCTACAATTGCCAGAGGAGGAATTACCGCGCTGTGGATTTACTGCCGACGTCGTAATCAAACGGCACGCGCGTTGCGAGATTTGGTATGTAAGTAGATACTAGATAGGATTCTATGTGAGTCCTCTTTGAAGTCAAGCACGTCTCTTTCACACAGTTCTTCAAGGGACATCCTCTGTACATCCTTAGGACATCCCTTGGAGAACTGTGTGTTGTATGGATTCTTGTAACTATCAGAAATTTCATATAGCAAAATAATTTGACGACGTAATATCATGCTCCAGATAGCTCCAGATAGCTGAGCAGCTTTTTTTTCGCGTTCATCTCCCGCTGTAATCTCCCAGTTTTTTTCTTTCCTCTCCCTCTCTTTGTTTCTCTCGAGGAGACCTCGCACGCGCGAATAAGACATTAATCGTGACCCGGCGTGAGGGTGGGTATAGAGCGGGGCCGGGTAGTTTGTAACTGACGGTAAATGCGGAGCATTGCCATCGCGAGGGCGCTTGTAGGGAATCGCGTGTCATTTGTCCGTTGATCTCCCGTGGATGGGAAAACGGCCAGGTGCGCGGCTTCTCCCGTTCCTCCGCGCGGCGCGGCTTTTCTTACGCGCAAAAATTAGCGCCACCCACCCGTGCACGTTCGGTGCCGTAGAGCAGGCGAGCCCGACCTTCGGCACGAGATGAGAATTAGGCAAGACATCGTTAATCGCTCCGGGAGCGTTTAGAAGCGGAATTTACTGGCGGGTCGTTAGCCCGGTACGGCCGTTCCCGTACCTGATTCTTGTAGGGAGAAAAGAAATTTATTTAACTTTTTTTCTTATAAAAAATTAATATAGGGTTGCCGTGAGAAAAATCACACGTGTCAATTATATTTATAGATCCTTTTATTTAATTTTGTAATGAATCCCACATTATAAAAATATGGAAAATTTGGATCTAGTAAAATGAATTAGTTTTTGTATATAATGTACAGTGAGTATAAAAAAGTATTTGTACAGGAGAAATATTTTTGAAACAGATCTTATTTGTAGAAAAAGTAAATTAATAGTAATTTGTATAAATTAACCAATAATTTTTAATAACAAAAGTAGAATAGATTGTATACTTTTCAAAATTATTTTACCTAAAAAAAATAATAATTTAAACATATTCTTTTCTAATCAAGAAGATTTAAAAATCATTGTAAACGAGAAGAATAAAAATCTATTTTACTAATCACGCGAAACTTAATGCAATCAATTGAAGACTGCAGGCTATGATTTGTACCAATAGTTAATCTATAAAATATTAAATTAGTATGTTATTCAAATTAAAAAAAGTATACGAATACTTTTTGTGCAGTAAAGTATCATAATTCTTCATACTAAGAAATATATTTAAATTATTATATTTCTTTGTCTATAATAATTTTAAGAAACATACTATCTATTGTATTCATTACTAATGAATTATTAGTTATGCTTATTTTTTATCAATAGGACTTTTTTATACATGCAAAAATATCATCTATAAGAATACTTTTTACACTCACTGCAGCTTATAATGTGGTGAACAAAAAATGTCAAAAACACAAGGCATGATAATGGATAGTTTTTGAGTTATGGTGTGTCAATGGTGTTCTGTCAGCACAAGTTATACACCTCTGATAACTCAAAAACTATCTAGTATTGCGCTGTGTCTATATCATGGCCATCTTACCTAAGTTTACCTTATGTGTGAAAACTATTTCATTTAACCAGAATTCAATTTTTCATATAATTAGTACTTTTAATTTGACATTGGACATTTTATTAAATTTTCTTTCGTATATCTTTCTCATTTATTATTGCGAAGCACCTGTTATATCAAGTGCTGCGTTAAAATTTGCTGCGTGTCTCATTACTTCGATGTCGAGGTCGCGTGGTCGATCCCCCGCGACGGGTCCATACACTCGTCGGTAATAATCGTTATAAAAGTAAGCTCGGCCACGTAGCGTATAGCTCTCGGAGTTGTTTCCCAACTAAACTCATAATCTCGCATAAGCTTGCAAGCCGGGCTTTCCCATGCGAGCTTTCTCGGCGCGCGCGTTGTATAAGGGGCCGCGCGGAGGCTTTACGTGAAATTCAGCCAAGCACGGTGCACCTAATAATGCGCTCGTTAACAAGAACGACGTGTACACGCGCGTACGAGGGTTCGTATGTACGTGCCTCCGTCTGTCTCCCTTTTCTTTGTGCTCTCTCTCTCTCTCTCTCTCTCTCGTTCTCTCGTTTTCTCTCTGTCTTCCTGTCACGACACAGCTTACGCTACGTTGACCAAGAGGCAATCTAATCGGCTGATCGATCGGCGTTCGATTAGGCCGTCCTGAAACTTGTTAGGCTTAGTAAACATCTTGACTAACTTCATGGTTAGAGAATACCATAACAAATCCTTTCGAGCGCTAAAATTCTTTGATTTTTTAATATATTTGAAAATTAATTACAGATAGAATATATTCATTTTGTGTAATTTTATGACATCCCTGTAATTCTAAACAGATCATATTCGCATGTACAACGATAGAGTATCTACAATGAAGGATTAATGATGGACTAATGGCTTTGTTCAGTGTGGGAATACGCTCGTGGCTCTGTATAGTACTGCATTACGATGATGCGCGTCCATTTCGCTAAACGCTACATTTCGAGGGATTAACCGTGCGCTACATTAATTATTATTAATGGTATCATATCCTATTCTGACACATTCTATTCGGGTATTCTAATGCATACGTTATATCGATCAGTAAGTGTTTCATTCATATCGGAGCAACTATTTTAAATCAATTCCGTATAATTAACGCAATACCGATAATGGACATTGTACAGTTGTGTAAAAATACACGCACTGTTTACGCAATATAATTATCTCTTCTATGCCACTTATATCGTTTTGTCACGTATCTAACTGGATAATATAAAAAATAGTACAGAAAAATAAACATATAACAAATTTTTTTTTAATCAAAATGGAATATTTCGGAAGAGAAAAATATAATGATAAAAGGAAAATGTATTATCTTTCATTAACCTTTTGACTCTCATGTTAATTTCCCAGCCATAAGTTCTCAAGTGGGACGAGCGGTTAACCCCAAAAAATTTTCTGTATAATAGCGTGTTCATGATGTTAATAATTATATTAAAATATACAAATAAACATATCAATGCATAAATACGATATAATACAATGTCACACATTCATTTTTATTTATACTGATATAGAATATCTTTTAAACTATAATTATAATAACGAAATAATTATTATAGTTCTATACACTAATTATTATATACATATATATAACAATAGTTTACAATATTAAATGTTAAATTGATATTAATTTTTTTTAGATTGCAAATAAAAATTAACTTTTTAAATTATAAAATAATATTTCCAAGAAGAGCGAATGGCTTGTCTCAAATAAATAAATTATGTCTTTTTGAAAATTGTGTAGTGACGCATTTATTTGTCTTAAAAGTTTATAACTTAAAAATCAATTAGAAAAATCCTTAAAAATTAATTAGAAAAATCCTTAAAAATTATCAAAATCTTATAAATTAATCTAAAAAGATCATTTTTGAGGTGAACAGCTCATTCTATTTGGGAGTCAAAAATTTAATAAAAAATGTTATAGTACAGCAAAGTAAAAGTAATATCGAGTATGCTACATTACTTGTGACGCCGAAGGGTTAAAAATTCTTTAATAACGGTATATCCCATTCTCTTTATTTCAAAGGTTTGTCATATTAATTCGATCGTTTCGTTAATTTTTAAATATTTATTTGATATGATTTTTTATACGTAATGTTAAAAAAATGGTAAACGAAATAGATATCGAACATTTTCTTAAGCTGTGTAATACGGAATCTTTAAAATCTTCGTTCAAATTCGATACGTCCGTCACGCGTTTACTTCATCCCTTAACAAATGGATATTGAACACTCAGATCTAATAAAAGCGACGTTAAATCGAAAGTTTAATTTTGTCGAAATTAGTCGCCTGCGTTCAACGAACTTTCAGGAATCTAATCGCCTGGAAGCAATATAGAGGACGTTGTAATACCTCATTCCCTGTACGAATCTCGTACTGCGCACATTGATCCTCTTAAATTCCCATGTACCTTCCGTCTTGGCATTAGCATATTATCTCACCTCCGTAACCCCCCTCTTTTCTCTCGTCGCAGTCTCCCTTCGGCCTCCTTCTGGCACCTCGGTCCCCCTTCTGATTCGCGAAGGACTTCGCAGACACTCGAGAGTTTGTTTTAAAACTCAGATAATCGTTCCAAACTCTCGTCGTGTCCTTCTCTTTCTCGTTCTTACCCCGTGTCTATATTCCCCGCTATGTTTCCCCTTTCAGTCCTCTCTCTGCCGTTCCCCGCCGAGTCCCAAGGGGAAAATTAGACCGAAATAAAAGTTCTCGCCAATTTTTAAGCGCGTTACACTTGTCTCTAAGGAGGATGAGATTACGCGGCTCGATCGAAACTCCTCGTCGGGAAACGGAGCTAAAACTCCAATGAGTCTTTTCGCCGTCGTTACTATTTGCGGAGCAACGGCGTTTTTTCTTTAATTGACTTTCTTCTAAAGATACGAGCTCCTCAACTTCTTTATCCCGGAATTATTTCTGGATATCAAAAAGTAAACTTTTTAATATTCGGATAAAGTTATTAATTACACTCAAATAGAGCGTCTCGCGGCGTCGTCTAACAATAGAAAAACTATCGATTTTGAAGCAATCCACGTGCATAAAACTCGTATTCCAACATACGATAAAGTTTCAATAGGTCGACCAAGATATCGGAAACGATCCGTCATCCGTTTCTCCACCGAGACAACTCGATTGTCGATGCTGACGGCTGAAGGCGGTCCAGTCTCGCCACTTCTTTTCATTCTCTCGACGCCTTCCCCTCTCGATTCACCCTGGATCAGGCATACTCGAGTTATTCGTAAGCAACATTCTCCGGCATTATTCGCCAAAAGAGCGGTGGATTCTCCCAGGGCGGCTGAGAAAGATTGGGACAGCTGTCTGTTCTCAGGCAATCAGAAAAACTACCTTCCAACCTTCCCTTCCTTCCTTCCACCATCCGTCGACGGTACTTCGCTGCGGCTTAAGGAGAGTACAAGGGTGGCAGCTGCCTCCAGGACGAGCACCCTCTTCGCGGTTTTTAAGAATCTTAACGCCTTTCTCTCTTTATATCTTCATCTTCTGTCTTTCTTCCTCTTGCTTTATAGCTGTTCTCAGTTTCGTTCTTGTATTTTATCAGCGTTAAATCTAACGAGAGAGCCAAACATTTTTTCTTTTAGAGACGTATTAGTACTAAAAGAATATCTTAACTGATTTAAACTCCCGTATTGACGTTTCACTTCAGTCATTTATTTGTGTACGATCATATTTGCTACGTTATTTCAATCCGAGACAAAAGAGTGTTGCAATACACGTGTTAATTCCTCTTATTTAGATGCAAAATGTAAAACAACCCTCGGGCTAACTAGTAGATATCTTGAGTGTTCTCCGCGATCGAAGATATTCACGCTCCAGGAACGAGATGTCAAGAGGGATCCATCAGGCTTTAGCGTAATAGATGCGCAGACGACATTAGCATGCCACGCCGATTATTGGCATTAGTCTGCCATCCCGTTATTTCGCACACCGGTCATTTATAACCCGTAAACCCTCCGAGCGAATCGATATTGCGTGTGAAAGCTGCTGGATCGCGCAATATCGCGGAATACACCGCGGACGTGCCAATTTTTTCCGATTGACGGTACCAGAAATTTACACGAGGAAAAAAAACAACATCGATTTTCCCGTGTCGGGCAATAAAAAATATCTCGTATTAATTAAAGCGACACGTCTCTTATACCGTTCGAGAATTGACGAGTTCACGAATTTTGAGACGCGAGACGTGACGTTCGATCTCGCCGAGGTAGATTCGCGCGCGTCTGAGGGTTCCTGAAAAATGTTTATACGATACGCTGTTAAATCTGTAGCGTCAAATTTAACCCAATTTAAGTCGCTACACTATATATAGCGTTATATTAAATATTAACATTATATAGTATCGAGTTTGTCCAATGTTTTAGTGTGAAATAACGATATATTGAGTAGGAGCAGTGGTGACTTAAATTAGGTTAAATTTGACACTATAGATTTAACAGTGTACACTCTTACATTTACGTAAGTCGATAGTTCTTTAAATATTATAAGCGACGTGCTCACACGCACCCACGCACGCACGCACGACTCACGAATAGAGTCGCAAGGGTTACCAACCCCTGAATTACACGCAGCTCGCTCGCGAGGGCGGTTAAGGGTAGCGAATTTGCATATTATAAGTAGTACATGTTACCGAGCTTGATATCATCGAGGTGGGGACCTCGTTATTCTGTGCATGCGTACAATTCGAGCGTGCGACGAGCATCTACGGTCTTAGACCGCTTCTAAGAGGCGTTCAGAAGATTCAAACTCTCGCGACAAACACTTTAGCATAGCTTGTTAACGATTTTCTAATAAGAGAGATGACGGCGAGCGATATTATTAGCAGTAATTGTCGATGACGCGTTTAACAATTTAATTTTCGCAAGAGAAATTCCTTTTATATAAAAATAAATAAAAAGATTCGTGTCTTTTATATATATATATAGAAAGAATAGTTTTGCTGTATTAAAAAATTTAGTTAGATACAAATATTAAAATAATTTTGTTAAACTATCAAAATATAGTAATTATTAAGATGATCAAACTAGTTGCTAGAATGTCAAGATTTTTTGCAACATTGCTCATCATGTTTGATAATCCTAAACTATTAAATTTATAATGTTAAACTATACTTAAGTTGAGTTTTTAGTAATTTTTGTAGATTGCTACTGCTCCTATTCAATATGTCATTAATTTAAAACAATGAAGTTAACAATTTAACTCAAGAAAATGTATTAAATTTGACTCAAATTTTTAGCTCATTTATTAAGTGCATACATTACTATGGACTTACTTTAAAACTAACTAGAAAAATAGATTGACACACATGAAAGTTAAAAGTGACAAAATGTTATTTTCAACTCAAGAAATTAGGTTACCATTGCTTCTTTTGATCTCTAATAGTGTACATAATTATTTTGATGGTCCAACAAAATTATTTTTAGATCCGTATGTAGCTAAATTTTAGATACTTCATCAAAATCATTCTTTGTGTATAGATTTTTATTGATTATTTTGAACATAAATGGAATATAATAACGAGTTCTAATATTACAATAATAAAATAGTCTTTTTCGACCTATATTAGTATTATTTTGGTCATTACTTCTAAGTAAATATCGCGAATTAGAATACGTGACAAGTTATTGTGCAAGGAAGACGGTGAAATCCTTGCAAGACGGCACCCGGATTAAATGGATAGGCTCCTAAGGTCGAGTAGGACGTGGTCCTTCGTGCGGCAGGAGCTTAAGATATTGTTTCGAAGCAACGCTGTTGCCTTAGGATAATCAAGAAGACTTAATCCCGACAAGCTTAACGCCGATGAGTTCATAATTCTGGACGTTCCTGCTTGTGAAACTCGCCTTTCTCCTCCTTGCTTGTCATTTGTCCCTTATTATCACAGTTTTTACACATATTTTCACTTTAATTACATAATTAAATACATTATACACTATAGGAAAAAGTTTAGTGTCTTTAGCAAAACTGTTTAGTTCAGGCATTTTTAAATAGTAATCAAATATTTTATTTGTATAACAAAAAATTTAATTGCTTTTGCAAAATAATTTTTCTGCTTTGTAAATAACAAAAATATTTGTTTATACTAAGTAAATAATTCAGTTTGCATAAAATTACAGTTTTGTTTGGTACATTTTAAACAAAAATGTTTGTTTGGTATATTTCAACCAAATTTTTATTGTTATAGTAAAATTTTGATTCACAGAACAAAACATTTTGCCTAGTGTGTATATTTTTTCACAATTTTCCAGAAAGAAAATTTATTTGCAACGTTTTTCTACTTTTTTAATGTTCTTTTAAATCTTGTTATACTTGCTTCAAAATCGATAGGAAATTCAAGATTATTTTCTCGCATCATAAAAGTTCTTAAATCACTTTTTCAGTTAATAAAAAATTCGCTATTATAAGAAAATGTTTCAATGATCTTGTAGTTTTATGAAATAGCTTTCAGAAGTCTAACGATCTTCGTGAAGAGTAAATTCTTTTGCACGCTTTCGAGCAAAGTAGGAGCGAATCGTTAAGGCATGCGACGAGGCTTGCTTAACGGGCAGAGCTTAATTAATAAGGACACGCGATATCCTAACTCGTAAGACGATGGTAGGATGATAAAGCATAGCTGAAGCCCTCGGGGGAGTCCTTTGTTGTCGAGAGGGTCAGGACAGGCGACCTGCCACTTTAACCCGCCTTAAGGGGTTGCGTCTTGAGGAGTTCGAAACCTTGCGAGTTTGAAACCCGATGGCCAGGGTCCAGAAAGGAGATTCCACGATGCGCTCTATTGTATTTTACATAAAGTTATCTCGTAACGAAAATATGTCTGTTGATCGATAGAGATATGTACTCTCTATAACAACGTAAACCTATAACTCGTCTTATCGTTGTGCGCAAGTTTCGCAGATAATAGAAACAAATGCAAATCGTTTTACCGGTGGCTGAAGATGGGTCACCTGTCTCTTGATGTGTGCCAAAGTCGCGCTGGGCGGAGGATGCAAGGCCATATTGGCAAAACCCAGCCTCTCCTCGTAATCGTACTCGCAGAGGATCTTGTTATCACAGAGATAAAATCTGTCGCCCACGCAAAATCTGCAATCAAAAATTAATTTTGTTGTGTTACAATTATTATGCTGCATAGTAAAAAAAACATTTTATACTCGTGTCAAAATCGGTCTTTGTTAAAATACGTTAAATTTTTACAATAATATTTGAGATTAATTTGATATAATATGATTGTTTTATTTGAATATTTTGTGTTAAATTGATATTCGATATTTTTTCGTTACTAAAATAACATAATTTATGAGTAAGTAAACAGTAGCAGGAAAATTATATATTTTAAAACGTAAATTTTAAGATAAATGAATTAAATGTGTTTATCAAGTAAGATAAATAATTTTATTTTTGGTCAAAGTGAATCTAGTGCTTAAGTAAAATATTTCTGTATCAATTTATATATTTATTCAATTCTGCAAATCGCGCGTCGAAATCTTATTTAGTCTTAAAATCATCAACAAAACTGAAAAAGATTTCGGCGATCTGCAGAAGAATTGAATATATATGTATATTAATTCATCGAAATATATATTTAAGCATTAAGATCCGCTTTGATCGAAAATGGATTATTTCTCTTAATTGATTTAGTCTCGTCAGCCTTAATTTTGAATTATAATTGTTTACTTGCGTTAGTTTAATATTTTATAAAGAAGAAATATGATTTTACAATTTGCTGTGTTAATATGTTATAATATGTTAATTTTTTACATAATATTTGTATAATTATTTCATCTCCAATCTGGGTTTTTTTTGCCCAGTCCATTTGTTTTACTGTTCCAGAATTTCAAAAAATGTGAAAAAATTCAAGATTACTTTTCAACATCTCTATAACATTACCAATAGTTTTAACACAAATATTAAAATTCTCATTTAATAAAAATTGAAATTTAAGCAAAAATGGGGAAGAAATTTAAAAATGAAATTTTGCTTGTACTAAAAAAGACTCAGGTTGCAAAAGGAGGGTTAACACAAAAAACGAATGAGCAATTTGAGACATATAAAATGTGTTAAATTTAACACAAATTTTTCAACTACGTTATTTTGGAACGAGAATGTACGATCTTGGTGAAATTATCACCATGTTAGAAAAGCCAGGAGGAAATAGCGAATAAACGAAGATATACATTATCATATTGATTCACAATTTAGAAGTGGCGAAGGAACGGGGAGAAATTCCGTTTACGACTTACACGAGAGAAATCGGTAGAGCGGTAAAGTGCTAATTTCTTTTAAGGTCACTTTCCGTTTTGCTCCACCGAGGAAATTGCTAGAAAATAAAAACAAGCGGCGAAACGCCGCCCCTCATCCACTTTTTCCGGCGTCTCTCAAGACTCTTAAATGTAAATTTTCAGTCGATTCCCAGACATCGTACTCAGATTACTCGCGATTGGAAATCTCTGCACTTCTTTCACATTCTCTTACTTTCTTCTTTCCCTTTACAAGTTCTAACTTTCCTCCTTATTGATAAGGTATTTACCCCTTCAGACCTGATTTTATTGAAACCACGTTAAAACAAATTTTTTGTCAAATTCAATTCAAGAACATCTTAATAAGTAATTTATATACTACACAATTAATTTTTAAAATTAAAAGTTTGACTTTTTTTTCAACATATACACATTATTATGTACATCTCAGATGATAGAATTAAATAATTTCAATGGATAATGTTTTTAAATTTCGTGTGCACGTATAATATACGCAAGGTCTGAAGGGGTTAAACAATGTCGTCTAATGCGACAAAAAATCCTTTAGCAGATCGTGTACAAGTTTGACGTCTGTCCATTCTGGAATGTCAACGAATAAAATCCGAGAGACGGCACCGAAGAGTGTATTTTAAAATTCAGCGTATAAAAGTCCGGGATTTTGGAGTAATCCGACACGATATACATACCGCTGCACGCGGATTTCGGGATGGCGGCGAGGTACCGAACGTGCTCGGTTTGCGATATCAGAGAAATAAGGTTGCCACCGAGGGTTATACGCATCGACCAACTGTCGCTCTCGCGAAGGGGCGGGCGGGCTGGCGGGGCCTTTAAAATCAAAGATTTCACATTTTTCGTTTTTATTGCCGGTTTAAAAGTCAATTTTTTCTCTACTGTGCTCTTTTGGGGGAGAAGGCGTCCGTATAAAGGACGTTACGCCGGAAATGCTAAAGAGCCATGAAAGGGGGCTCGTAAGGACGGCCGGCGCTTCCACCGCGTCACAATGGATCGGAGATCCACGAGGGACACGAAAATCGTTTTGCTAGGATCCACGGGGGCTTGAAAATTCCCGTCAGGCGCCGGGCACATCACTCTCCGGACGTTATACATACCGCGCGTATCGATCGCGCGATATGACAGACGTGTTCGCGCGATTTGTCTTACAGAAGAGTCTCGCGGAACTTCCAGTCCTCTTTGGGACACGTCGAATCCCTCGGATATCATTAATGTAGACCATTCGACGAGAATCTACCCTCGTCTTTATTTCTTATAAGGCTTTGGATATTGCTACATTATCTTTGATTTTATGCTATTTTTTAAACTCTTAACGATCCAATAAAATAATAAAAGGAACATATCCTTTGTATTTGTAGTTGAGACAATTTTCGATAAGTTATACGTTTGTTTCAAATACAATAATGTACACGAAAATTTTTCATATAATATTGCGACCGTGATCACTAAGTGATTTAAAAAGTTTTTAAATTTTATAAATTAATTTAGACCGCTATGTGTAATATAAGTAGAGATAGGTTCAGTATGAAACATATTTATGTTAAAAATGGTTCATTCTCACACACACGCACATATCTTTGTTAAAACTTTGTTGAATTTTTAACGTATTATTTTATCATTAGTGTTTATTTTTTAGTGTCAAAATAACGTAATTTATGAGTAAATGAAATAACAAAAATAATACATTTTAAAATATAAATTTAAAGAGAAATGAATAAAATATTTATATGTTAATTTAATATGTCATAAATATTAATTTTTCTTAAAATATATTTTTACAATTTGCTTACAAACTATGTCAATGTTATATTTTTTTATTAACACATATTTGTGTTACTTTCTGTTCTCCTAACAAAATTATTTTTAGATTTAGCTGAATTTTTAGATACTTTAAAACTGTTATAACGAAACCGTTCTTTCCAACTAAAATCTTTTAATTATATAAACTACGCGGCGCTTACTGTTGGATTTGAAACGTATAGCTTGAAAAGAAAAGCGTACCTCGATACTGGCAATGCTTTTCAACGAAACGAGCGACTTTCTGTCAAAGACATCGATGAGCCGTGTAAACTCCACATCAGTGCAAATGTCGGGAGTAAAACCCCTATACCTTCGCGTTTGTAATTCACCGGTGAATAATAAAAGCATTTTTTCGGTAAGGAAATGGTAGAAGGGTACATCGGCTACATACGGTCATTGCGTATTCAACGGATGTGCTGTCCCGCGCATGAGATCCTGTTTCGGTTTTATGTTGGGATTTCTCTGTCGAGTGGTTTATACCGGCGCTTATGTAAATGCAGACGTGATTTTTTTCAGCACCTACTCGAGCCACCTGAACGAGCGCGCGCGGCACATTTGCAGCATTCGAAACGAGCCGCTCAGCCGACGTCTCCTTTCGAGAGAACCATGAAATCGCAATGAGATTTTACGACATATCCGGTAGAATCTGCATTTTTTCCGGTGGACTTAGCGACGCGTCTTCGCGGCCGCTGAGCAGTTTGTACGTCGACGAAATCAATGCACGCAAGTCGCAAAACAGGCATATCTATTTTACATATAAAATTTGATTTGATATAAAATAATGAATGTACAACGCGATTGTGTAAAATTGTGCAAAATTGTATTTTCCTCGAAGTTTATTTAACTGTGATAATTTTGATGAAATGTCTGCGAAAAGTATTTTTTCCAAAAGTGACTATTTAAGTGACTCTCTAAATCTGAACCAGTGGATAATCACTGATATTAGTGCCAAGTATGCCACTGGTAATCAGTGAGTGAAATGTGAAATTCCTAACCTAGCTAACCTTTATTATGTGATCTAATTAATCTTATTTTAGTGCATAAATTCAATGAATATAATATTAGAAGATTGAAATTAACATATAAATATCAATATTAGAATATATAATACTCAAACCTTCTTTCTTTCTTAATTGAACTTTGCTGATTATCCAGTGCCAAATACGTCATTGGGTGATAGTGGCATACTTGGCACTGATATCAGTGAGTATCCTGATTCAGATTTAGAGAGTATTGTATAATAGTAACCCAAAGACATTTATGATACTCACTGTAAATGAGAACAAATTTGAGTTGATTGAAATTCTTGATACAGACTCTGCTATAAATACAGCTTATTGATTACGGCTTCAAAAGTATTTGATCGACAATCATATTAGCTATAAGGATTAAAACTGCATTAGAGATTATTATTAGTACAAATTCTATTATAAGCTTTTGCTATAATCAACACAGGTTTACTGCGATTACAGTTTCAAAACAGAGTATTTGATTACGCATAAATCGTATTAGTTACATCATTTGTACATAATAACTTTGATTTTGTTCATCACGGTTAAAGATTTTTGCTATCCGTCGTTAATTTGGAAATATAAAGACGAGAAATTATAGGACATCCGCGCGAGATTATTGATATAAAGATTATTGATTCTGCTATAAATATAGGTTTACTCTGATTATAGTTCCAAAACGGAGTATTTAATTGCGTAAATCCTATTAGTTATCTCGTTTGGCATATAAACTCACCTATTTTGTTCATCGCCGTTAAAGATTTTCGCTAGCCCGTCGTTGATTCAGAAATATAAATACAAAGTGTTATACGAATGCATCAGAGTCCATGTTAGAAACTCGATCCAAAATAACAAGCAACGATTTTATATTTAGTTTGATTGGCGACGGTATAATTGAACTTAAAATATCTGCCTGATCAGCACGTGAATCGGCGATGTCTCGATCGATAGTCGAGTGTGGGTTAATCGTAATATATAAATACGCTCCCCTCTGTTCAGTGAAATTAGGACACTCTGTCGGGTACCCGAAGTATATTAACGATTTCGTACGTACAAGTTTAGCATTCGTTATCGATTGCGTCTATTCAATTAAGTGCTTGAATTAATTATACTGAATCCGTTTATCTCGTGAAAAAAGTTCAATGCATCCTTAAAATATGAAGCTTCAACTTAGAATCGTCCTCCTCTGATTTCTTCTACGAATAATCCGCGTTGGATAATCTATCGTACGTTTAGGCAATGCGATTTTTGACACGATACAGACATCTCGTTTTGCAGGAATAAAAGAAATGAAGGGGGATGAAAAAGAAGCGAGAAGGAGAGGGCACACACACACACCGTGTGCGAACGGAACATGTAACCACCATAAAAAGCAATGCGTCCTCGTAACGGGGTACGATAAGTACCGTGCTACGGAACAAAATCGATCCTAGGGGCAGCTTCGAATCATGCACCATAAAAAGGAACATTACTGAGCGTAGGTGCGAGAGGTGCGAGGGATGGGGGAATTTTGTCGGAGCGACAGGAAAGAACGATCCTTTATAATAGTGTCGTGATTTCGCGTCTAGATACGCGCTATATTTCCCCGATGAACGCTGTTTGTGTAATCTGCAACGCTAAACGTTCGAGACATTAGTATCGCCGGTCGTTTTCAGAGCTTTGTATCGTTTACGTACCCTGGTGAAGCAAAGACATGTTCAAAAGAACTCTTTTATTCACATCCAATATAGATTAGGAGAAACAAGGTTAGTAGTTTCATTATATAGTAATTATTATATTTAAATGATTAATAGATATAAATAACATCATCAGTCTATGGGATATATTTCATGACCCAGGCGAATGAGGTATTTGACGGTGATAGCGGTTATTATAGATTTCATTGAATTAAAGTACGAGCAGGAATAGTTTCCATGTTGGAATTTATAGAATGAAATACAATAGGGCAGCTTTATATAACACACCACACACACACACGCGCGCGCACGCGCGCAAAAATTTTAATCTTGAAGGTGTACAATATTAGTTAAAAGTATCAGCCAAAAAATCAACCAAAGAAAGCCAATATTAGCTACAAAATTTGAGTCATAAATGTCTAAACCAATTACAAAAAACAAAACAACAAATAAATTGACTTATCTGAAAATTTCAATTTATATGCGAATTTCCTTGATACTATCATCTTACAAGCGACGTTTCAATTTATTTGTTATTAAATGTACATAGCACTTAGAAAATTGTTGGCATTTGTTTTCATGTTTATCACGATAAAGATTTTGCCACACACACAAAATCTCAAGTCATCAATAATACGATAAGGCATTATGCGAATCAACATATTGGATTTGCTACTTTATGTCGTTACCTTACTCTGCTGTGAATAACTGATTCGCTTACTACTTACGTCTTACTGCCTTATATTTTTTTTATCGTAGTCTTTGTGCAATAAAATGATCATATTTTGCTGCAATTTTAGATAAATAAGTTTTAAACAAGTGAGTGGATCTAAATGAACTTTTGCACAAACATTTATTAGAATTTTATTAGTATATATGTATAAAAAAATTAATTTAGTTCGTAATGCTGCTTCCCCATCAAATTTGGAAATAAGCATATACATAAAAACACAAGACAAATTACAAAAAATTAAATAACTTTCAAACCAAGAGAATTGTACTCGAATTTTACACAAATACTCAATTATAATAATAGAACAATTTATGAAATTTTTATATTTTTAATGTTTTTTAAATGTGACACACACACGCACATTCTTAATGGAATCATTTGGGAAAATAAATTGTCAAAAGACTTGTTGGCCAAACTGTTAAATGATCGAAACGCAAAGCGTTTCTCTTGTCGCTGCTAAGTCGAGAGGAAGCCTCCGAGATTCGTCGGCAAACAGTGCGAGCTCCGCAACATGGGACGGGAAACCCCAAACGGTAACACTTTGGTGGTAGTCAAGATCGGAGGGAGAAGTGGAGGTTTGCTTGAAGTCGAAGAGGGTCGCGTGGAATGAATTCCGTACTGTACTCGATCGCGAAGTCTTCTCCAAGAACAAAGAAGGAGAGAGTGCGAAAGGGAGGGGGAGAGAGAGAGAGAGAGAGAGAGAGAGAGAGAGAGAGAGTGTGTGTCTAGATCGAGGTAGTAGTATGTATACATATAGGTGTGTGTTGTCTATGTATAGATAGACAGGAGGGAGAGAAAGCCAGGAAAATGTCTATACTGCTGGTAGTTGGTGGTGCTCGTACTCAATTTGCATCAAACTATGAAGAGACAGACACCAGCAACCGCCCTCTCGTCCCCTCATGCCTACTCCCGGGGTCGCCACTCTCTAACACCTGATGGTACCGCGCCCCCTTCCTCTCGCGCAAAGCTCCGCAGCCGAGACTAACGCGTTTAGCAGAGACTCGAACCCCTAATCAGATCTTCCGACGGCAACGGGCTTTCTAAGGTGCCGCTAAGTGTGAAGTTAATGGAGTCAAGACGTCGCGCCGAGATGCAAAATTCTCGCCGTGCGCGACTACCCGGGATTTATATCGCAACCTAATGCAGAGGATATTCTTTATTCATCTTGATGCCTTGACTGTCGAAAAACAAACAAATGCTGGGTAGAAGATTTTGTAATAACTGAACTTGTCAACCGTTTTTCCGCTTTTTTATTATATTTTATATATTATTAATTAAATGGCTGTCATCATATATTATTTTTATTTGTTATACGGAAAGAACAAATTGCTGAAGTATCTAAAAAATTAGCTAGATACAGATCTGAAAATAGTTTTGTTGAAAATATTATGTAAGCATAATGAGCAATGCTGCAAAAAGTTTTGACATTTTAGCAACCTTCTTGAGTGTATAATTATATTTTGATGATCTAATAAAATTATTCTCAGATTTATATATAGCTAAATTTTTAGATTACTTATAGCAAATCATTCTTTCCGTATATAATTATCACTATATAAAATATTTAAAGTCATAACATAGACACTTCATAATGTTAGTTAATTGAATTATTTTCTTCATAAATCAGTGATTGAAAACTCATGTCGTCTATCAGTTGACATTTATGATTGCACCATTGAACAGTTACCTCTCGCTCAGCGGCAGCGCGTACTTTGTTGCGATAATGGCTGCTTACCTAGCGCGTTCTCCTGTTAATTAATTCAGACTGTCAGGGTATCGGGGAACCGTGGCGCGCTAATTCGATCAGCAGTGAATTCGCTCGCTCCGGTGGCGAGGGCTCTCGCCGTCAGGTTTCCGGGGAAGTACGAGGAGGAGAGCCTTCGCTTCCACGACGGATTTGCTCCGCAGACAGTTGACGTCGCTATCTAAATGTCACTCCAGAAGCGTGTCGGAATGCCACTCGATAACACAAAGCGGCAGGGCGCGCCGTCTCGAATCACGTCTCATTGTCCGACGTGCGATCCGCGATCGCATGCGCGAACGATGGATGGATGCCGAGGACTTCCGCGTCGCTATCGCGCGCGAGGCGACGTTTGAACAAGATTCGCCGGGGAGAATATCTTGCGCGTGTCATTTTCAACAAGGTGAAATTCTGATGAATCGCAGCCTCAACGTTGCACGTTGCTTGCTTACATACTGTTAAATTCATAATGTCAAATTTCAAGAATGCATTGAAACAGCAATTTTGCTCTAAAAGAAAGAATCTAAAAATTTGACTAAATATAGATCTAAAAATAATTTTACTTGACTATCAAAATAATTTTGTAGAAATCTTAAATATGATGAGCAGTGCTGCAAAATGTTTTGATATTTTAGCAATCAATATCCTATCTAATTATTTTGATGATCCAGTAAATTTATTTTTCAGATTTGTATCTAGTCAAATTTTTAGATTCTTCAGTAAAATTGCTCTTTCGAAAACTAAGATTGGGAAAGTTACTTTTGTATGGTAACTTGTTATTATTACGCATTATTTATGAAAAAAGTGAATTATTATTTGTTACTTTTCGACTCGTTATTTTTACTTGTTACAAGTAATGAATTACTTTTTTTATATAAAGAACGTGTGACGGTGATAAGTGACTTTTAAAAAATGACTTTTTCCGAATTTTAGCTTTTAGTTCATTATCGTTACCGTCATAAAAAATTGCAACATCATTACCAAATTATTATTATAAAAAGTAACTGCGTTACTTACTTTCCCTGCAAATTACTCAATTTTCACTACTCCTATTTAAATAATTCAACTAAAATAATGAGGTTACACAATTTAACTCAAGAAAATATATGTAAAATTTGATTCAAATTTTATTTATTATTTAAAATAATCCATTTCTGTTTCAAAATAAATGGATTTATTTGCATTTTGACACACGTGTTAAAAATAAGAAAATATTATTTAATTTAAGAGATTGGGTTATCATTGACATTTTGATATTACACACTTTGATATTGACTGTGTATGAAGCACGATATTTTGTTAATGAAAATTCGGGCAAAAAATGCCGTTAATTTTATCTGTTTGTATCATTGTAAAAATTAAACTAAAGTCTTAAAAACATTTTTTCGAAGCGTGGAAATTGATTAATAAACGTACGGCGAGAGTTATATAAATGTTTCCAATATTTTGAATTCTTGAATCGATCATAAGATATAATCAGTTTCTATTTAATGATTAATAATTTAATCACAAGACCGAGTATTAATTTAGCTATTATTATTTTCATCATTTATTAACTATGATATATTACTAATTATTTAATAACCACAATTACTAATCACTTGATTGCTTAGTAAATATACTCGATATCCATTAATTTGATTGCAAATTTAGCCAATTCTGTATTATATTAATTTGTTGAATAAAGAACATAATTTTGATTTTCGAACTTAAATGCGTTTCAAGTTTAAGAAAGTGCTGGTAAATGTATGTTCTCCTATGTATAGTTTACTGAATAGATAGAATGTGTGTGTGTGTGTGTGTGTAGCTTGTGATTAATAATTGATTTTAATAACTGATAATTACGTTAAAAATTGAATAATACTTTTGAATCGTCTATGTATTTTTTTCAAAGAAGCTACGCGGTTTACGGGTTATTCTATGTTTTGATACGTCGTTAAACGTGAACATTGCAGTTCACTTTATCAGGGTGAGAAGCAACCTGATACAATTACTTGGATAATAAATATATTATAATGTATTACCGTCCAATGGAGTATCACGACTAAGCCGAAACTTTGTCTGGAAGATGTGAAGTTTACTTCTGTGCTAGTCGCAGGGCACATTTTCGCAAAGTGAGCACGGAAACGTGTAGAAATCGTCGCTATTAACCATTCCGGCCGAGCGTTCAACCGTAAAGCACGCGGAGGGAACATTCGTCTTTCTATTAATTTCTACGCGGCGCGAAATTACGCGCGTCGGCCGACCCTAAGCCATATTAATATCGTAGATTACGAAGGAAATTAAGACAGCGATGGGTCGCAGATACCGCGGTGGGACTCACCGTTGTTCCTTTGTTACTTATGGCAAAAGGGTTGAGTCGAGGAAAGCCGTTAAATCGCGTCGCTCTGCATCTCGTACGGTTGAGAATAGCGTCGCGTAATATTGGCTGATTAAAAAACACATCAGACTGTAATAATAATGTCGCAGGCTCTTGGGTATTAAAGATAGAATAGAAAAATTTGTGCGATACGTTACTTGATTCTAGAATGCCTTACTTTTTTTATTTGCGATGATTACAAAGAATACAAGAAATCTGCAGCAAATTCGATAAAGAAAGTTTTCACTTTAAAAATTATGGAATTTCGTTGTATATTATTACAGTTGTATCATTTTAAATATATGATTGTGTACACTACTACAATTGTACTGTTTTGCTGAAAAGTGGCATCGTCAATCTAACCTTAATGTTATTTCGTGACTCTTATTAGAGGATCTGTAATTTATTGGATATCTTAAAAACAATTGTAGTTTTGAAATTACATCGCGTTTGTCAACAATGCCAGTTTATGTTCTGAATTTATTGAAATTACATCACTTTTAAAGATTTGAAGGTTTGACGCAAACAATCATTATTCTATACTTTGCTCGAACGACTATTCTTATTTATGGCACCATCGAACTCGCGGCAGGGCGCATTGATACGATGGAAAGCCGATAAGAACATGATGCGGTTAAGTATTATGTCCGATCGGCCGGGTCTATCTCGCGTACATCGAACGTCTTCTTCTTCGCCGAGAATCGATTACCGTCGCCCCCGTAATGGCAGAAAAACTTTCAAGACGCGGCGGAATCACATCAAAGATTATTTCCGCCAATAAAACGGAAGTCAAGTCTTGGTCGGGGAGGCATTCCGTGAATCGCTCGGCGCGGCATAACAAGACGGAGACGATGGTAAGTTGAAGGGGGGGAGGTTGACGGTCGGGCGGTTAAGGGCTGTTTAAAGGGTGGCTCATAGAGAGAAGAAGATCGGCAAGCCTGGCAATAAATCTACGGTCGCCCGAAGCGAGTACTTATCGGCTCGCCAGGATCGCCGTCGACGTCACGAGTCGCGTGAAATCCCCGGCGGGCTCTCGTCTTCTTCAAATTGACGTCGCAGTTCGAAGCGAGATCGAGATCTGACGTAACGAGCAGCAACTACGGCGACGTTCTGTCGGATACTTGCGTGAGCACACGTATCAGCATGCGGAATCGAGCAAGGGTGAAATGGAGTTTCGGATAAGTTATAGCTTTTCCCCGAACATCATTGTTGATAATGAAGCAATTAATTTTGTGTGATAAAAATCTTTACTACACGGAAAGAACAGTTTTGCTGAAGTATTTAAAATGTTTTGTCGCTTACACTTCCACTTACTTAAATTGCATGACGAGTTGTGTTATTTTTCAACTGTATTGCCGCGCTTTTTTCCACATGAAAAGAATAGTTTTGCCGAATTACTTACATATTTAGCTAAATACAAATCTGAAAATAATTTTGTGAAACTATGAAAATAATTATATGTAGGACATTCAAGCAAGATGAGCATTACTGCAAAAAGTTTGGAATTCTAGTAACTGTAATTTAAGCGTCCTACATAATTATTTTGACGGTCCAACAAAATTATTTTCAGCTGTATTTTATCTGTATTTCAACTAAATTTTTAAATATTTCAGCAAAATTATTATTTCTATGTAACTAATGAAAACGCGTCATAATAGAGCAACAACTTTATTTGTTATTTTTTTAACCTTTAGTATATACAATTATTTTTTGGTTCTTTACTATACACAATAGGTTATTTGTGTCCTTGTTTAATTTCCATCACTTTTATAAGTAGGTATATAAAAAATATTATATTAAAAGATTTTATATTTTAATATTACATATACTTTGATATTTTTGAGAAGTATTTAAAAGAATGTTGTATTAAAGATTGTGTATTAAAAAAAGGAAAGGGTAGATTATTAAATTATTTAGCCAGATATTACTTCTAGTATGTCAAAGAAAAGAAATGTACAAGAATGGCCCAATCATGTATTATAGAGTTAATAGAAATCGTGCAACGCAAATTTTCACGATGAGAAAATCTATGGCAACAATTTAGTTGGTATAAACAGATATTTTCGTTATTTACAAAGCTAAAAAGTGTATTGAATAGAAGCAACTAAATTTTTTCGTATATAGACGAAATACTCGATTGCTGTTAAAATATCAATTTTGTTGAACTCAGTAAGTTTTTTTTCCTAAAGTATATATGAAAAACACCAACATTATTATAAATTTAGTACAGATTCACGAATATTCATAAACTGTTTTTATTCACTTTATGTTCGTCGTCATTATTTTCCCGATCTAACCGTCGGAACTAACCATCACTGTCTTATATGTTCTTGCAGGTGCGCGTGGCAGATACAATGGGTCGACGTTGAAGAAGGCTGAAGTCCGGATAGTAGCATGAGTACGCCGAGCCGGTGAGTCGGATTAAATATGACTTACGGGGTAGTACTTAAGTTCTCTTGGCGTTACGTAGCTCCTCGTGTAACGTAACCGACCGCGCCAACTTCAGAATAGGGCGAGACCCTGGGTGCGTGTAGTCGGATCGGAGAGCAAAGTTACCATATCGCGCACCTCCGTGTAGTCGTGACCGGCGGGCATTGTCAAGGTTTCGTTCGGGTAAGTTTGTCGGCTCCGTGATTTCACTCCAGGCGGATTCGCCCGGATTATCATCGAGGTGCACTCGAGAGAGAACTTGATGTAAGCTCTACAGGAATACTTATCGGTATTGATTGATAATGCCAATGTTGCTCCTTTCTCGAACATTACCAGATTAGATCTAATTATTTATTCAACATGTAGGAAATATTTAGATAGAGGGAAACTTATAGATCTGATACTTCTTGAAATATCGCGATGTTGACTGCGCTTGTTAATTATTAATTCTGTCAATTACTAGCCACAAGTACTTTCGCTTCGTCGAATTATGTTTAATGTTCGATCGTCGGATGATGGTCGAGCGTGCTATGAATTTTGTAACAATTTGGTATGGTGTTGTCAACGATCTTCCGCATCAAACGCAAGGGAACACTGAGCGAAATGTATACAGCGAAGTGTACAGGACATTTAAAAAGCGTTGATTCAATTTTACGCTCAAAAGCGAGGTTCGCTGCCCTCGATCCATAGTCGAGCGCTGTGGATGACAGGGATACCGGTAGTGGTGTTGACGTCTATAATTCGACTGGAAAATATATATCAGAACAAGTTGCGTAATCCCGCGAGAAATATCCGACTGTCTCAATCTTGGCCAAATGAGATATTTCTAAATTTTTTGTTTAATTTCGATGTAATCGCAAACCGATTTCTCTTTGATAATCCTTATTTGATTTTTGTAAAATTCATTTAAAAGATGTAACACGTAAATATGCATCAATGTAATCAAGCGAAGAAAATAGTAACTTAAAATAGAGAAAGAGAAATTTAATCCTTAATTTCATTTTTAATTTAATTCCTAATGATGAAATCCTAGCAAATATACATTTGAAATTTCTAAAGACATTGTTTTCAAGAATAATTCTGTTCTTTTTAGCTGAACTTTTTCATCTTTTCTCTTTTTTTCTCCAGTTTGAAGAGAAAAGAAGTTTAGCTGAAAAAACAGATCTAATGTTTAGAATTAAATTTCCTGTTTGATTTCAAGTTAGCGTCCTTGCATTTGATTATACTCTGCGTACGTTCAATAGCTGTCATTAGCAAATATATTTATGCGTATTTGATACATTGCATTGATACACATATTTGTATGAAGATGTTGTCTAAAAAATGCTTTTCTAGGATCTTTAGAAGACAAGCAGCTTAATTTATGACGGACTTAATCAACAAATTGGTCCCCCAAGGGTCCTCAGTCTTCCGGCGCAATGCCGTGAACACGCATAATTCAAAGTTGCACGGACCGCAGTCTAATTATTCAATCTTGTCGAGAGAGTTAGTTAGCTTGCAGAAGCTCGCTGAAAACTTCGAATTCCGTTAGCATTCGCGAGACCGCGTTTTGCTTGAGAGCGAAAGAGAAACTATCGTTGGATTAAGATATTGATGTATCGTTAATTTCACTCAATTTATTTGGGAGCAAACGTTGACGGATTATGATGTTGCGCAAGTTGTCGGAGAAGTTTTACCTCGTTCAGAATTTCAGCCTAAATAAGCTGATAGCTTCCTTATCCCTTAGCCTCTACCTCCGGCTGACGGCCTTATCTTCTATAGGGCAGCTTGTTTGACTTTCGGCGATGTCTCCTCCTGACCGGACGCATTTGATAACTTGAACACCGCGAGTCTATCTCGGAGAGAGACTCCGGAGAGACGGACGATAGAGAGAACAAGTACGATAGAGTAAGCAAGCAAGAGGTCGAAAGACAGGCTTGCTACCAGGCTTAGTCAAACCTAATCCTTTCCGTGAGTTGGCTTTGCATTAAGTAAAGTCCATCGACTTGGTTGGAAGCTTATATGCGCTGTTCTCTCGCTGTTCTCGCGTATTCTTTTGATGAAAGGTTTCTTTAAAGTCGTAGAATACACGAAAGGTATGATTTTGCTAAAATATCTAAAAATTTAGCTAAATATAAATCTGAAAATAATTTTGTTTGAATAAGTGAATGTAGAACATTTTTAAGCTGGTTGCTACAATGTCAAAACTTCTTGCAGCAATTTTTATGCTTGAGATCTACGCTATTATTTCGATGGTTCAACAAGGTTATTTTCATATCTTATATTTAGTTAAACTTTTTTTAATTCTGCATGGAAAAAGCAATTTTTTATTGAAGTATCTAAATACCTAAAAGTTTAATTAAATACATAAATAAATAGATCTAAGAATAATTTTGTCAGACTATTAAAATAATTATGTAAGGTATTCAAGCTAGTTGCTAGAATGTTAAAACTTTTTGTAGCATTGCTCACCGTACTTGAGATTCTTACATTTATTTTTTTAGCCCAATAAAATTATTTTCAGTAGCTACATTTTTAGATTTTACTTTAACAAGATTGGTTTTTTCCGTGTAATTTTCACGATATGTAAACGAGGTATCTTCTGAACGCCATAACTTTTTTGCCACTTTAAGTAGGAAGATAATCCGAAGTTTGAACCGGCTTTCTTTACGGCCTGATGTCCGAGTCCATTGAACATTAAGAACGAAAGAAAGAAGGAGGTTAATCCACGGGAGCGAGGTAACGGCCATATTTCTCAATAAACAATAAATCAGCGGGGTCGCCAAGGTATAACGCCCCTTCTTATGGATCTACCATCTCTTTCATTCTTGACCTCATCGTCTTCTCTCTGAAATAAACCCTCTCTCGCTCCATCGCTCATTCTCTTATTCCCTCTCGTTCGCTTACATCGTTCTCTCTTTCCTCTCTTCTCTTTCTATCGTTCAGCGAGTCTCCAGGCCCCATTAATCTATGGTTATCTACGGCCCGCGTTGGATAAGTGCGTCGGAATGAGCCATTTCACCCTTGGGAGTTCGAATCCATCCTCCACCCTCGTAAGGGAAGGCCATCGACTGGCCCTTGGGCATCCTCTTTTGCCCTCGCGATGAGCTGTGCAAAACTCGTTCCTTAACGAGATCGTAACGACGACGGATGCTCGCGTCGGGCAAAAATAGGACGTCTTACATGAAGGAATCGAGATTCGCTTCATATATAAGACGTTGCAAACTATATCGCGAATTCTTGAAAAATATTTTTATCCTCCGGAGTTGACGGTGTGAGTCTATTGAACCTACTCAATTATAAATCTCTTTGTTCAAAATATAATATAAAACCATTTTTTTATATTACATCTGCACAAATTTAGATTATTTTTATATATTTAGTATTCATTCTTTTTATACGACTTACGTCATTTTGTTTCCTTAAAAAAATTTATTAATTAGTGTCTTTTAATTAACATAAATTATGAATTAAATGATTCTTAGAAATCCATTGTTTCAGTAACTGCGTTACAGATTTTAACAGAGAATAGACTGATATAATTATTAAAGAAAATCCTGCAAAATTAAACGCAAAATAAGCTGTCGAAATTACGTGAAAATACAAAACGTAAAAAGACAACGATAAAATTTCCTCTTTTCTTTCCACGTCGCGTGAATAAATTTTGAAACTTCGAAGTAGTATCAAAACGACGTAAAAAGGCACGAGGAACGCCAAGTGCTCGCGATAAAACTATAAGAACGCGTAAGATGGTACGCGAACGATCTCGTTCCCTCGTTTCTCGGCTTTCAGGCAGCATCCGGTCGTAGCCTGCGCCACTTCGTCTCCTCCACGGTGAATAATGCTCGTAGGTTATCTTTTCACCTTCGAGTCCCGTAAGTAAGGCGGAAAAGCAACCCCTGTCTCTCCGCTCGTTCTCCTGCCCGACCTAACGAACTAAAGAACAAGTTTACTTTGCATGCGTCCCGGCGGCTCGCCAAACCCCCTGTCGTCGACAACGCGGACGACGATGGGCCTCGCCCTTATCGCCGGAAAAGTTAAGTGGAAGAAAATGCGTCGACTAAGAATGCGGGAGGGACGGCACGGCTCGAAATGGCGGGTAAAGTTGAAATTGATGCACTGGACGGGTGCTAGAATATACGAAGCTTACGTTCGTTGAAAGCTATTCGTGAGAAAAGGAAAGAGAGAAAGGGAGAAAAAGACGATCATGAAAGCTCGTTTCTCGAAAGTTTCTCACAGCCGTTCCGATGGAACAAAATCGATTATAGAGATGTGTGCGTTAGGTGGTCGCGACATGATGTCTGTACTCGAGTGATGTGTTTATTAGCATATAAGTTTATTAGAGTATTATAGAATATAGAATTTATTACTTCAGTTAATATGTTAAAAACTTAGTTTGCACTTTCTTCTCTTTATATGCGAAGGACTTGGTTTACGGTTTCTTCTCTCAAGAAATCTTCGATTACAGCAATGGAAAAGGTATTCTAATTTACATATATGGATTTTATTTTGGATCCATTTTTTTTCACTGTATCGTTCACAAATTTTAATATAAATAAATTAATTTGTTTTCAATTATACAGATTCAAATCTGTAAACGAAAAAAAGAATTTAATAAGAATGTTAAAAGTTATGTCCAAAAAGATTTTTATAGAAAAATATTAAAATGTTCGAGTTTAAAAGAGCCATACTCTGTAATCGAAGGTTAATCTCACATCCATTTTATACCTTAAAATTAACGGCTAACTAAAATCTGATAGATAAATATTGCTTGTACTTGAACTTATATTTTTTTCTTATGTTTTGTATCCAGTTTTACTATTTGGATACCTTACCCTACATGGAAAGAATGAAATCTAAATTTATAGCTAGATCTGAAAATAATTTTGTTGGACCTTGATAATAATTACATAGGAGTTTCAAGCATGATGAGCAATGCTGCAAAAAGTTTTAAAATTCTAGCAATTAGTTTTAAGTTTCATAATTATTTTTATAGTTCAAACAAAATTATTTTAAGATCTATATTTAGCTAAATTTTTTGATACTTTAGCAAAATCATTTTTTCTGCATAATATTTATATCAATATCACATTTACACAATTATTGCATAATTTTTATGTAAAATTCTAGCATTTTTCTTATCTTTGTACTGTATCTGTCTTAATAACTAACAATTATAAGTTATTATAAAACTGCCGTTATGGTAACTTTTGATATCGTTGCTGATCGAATTTCTGATTAACGAGATTAATAATGAACGAAAGGAATTTGTAACAGTTGTTTCAAATTTGTTTCAAAATCGACGAGTTACATATGATTCGCTCAATCTTTGTGTAATTGGGGGAGTTTTAGGTGTACATCACATAATCTCACCGTACATCGCGGGAAACTATGTATATACGCAATTCAGTGAAACACGGTCGGACGTGACGAGTGACATTATAACGCGCCGTGTCTATCCCTGTCTATCCCTGTTGCGTGCCAGTAGATACAGGATGTCTACGGCAGACTTTGTATAATTCAGAAACCAAATGCGTCAGAAGGGGTAGAGAATCTTAGTTTGACTATGATATGCCAGAAGCAGACTTGCGAACATCGTTGTTCGCGAGGTTTTGCTCGGTCATGAAGGATTCTTTTAACCCTCCAAAGTTGATGATAAAATCTGTAACACAATTACTGACGTTGAGTATATGAAATCTATTTAACTTTTTAGTCAATGTATAATTCTCCTTCTTTTCACTATCGTGTTTTATGCACGGCAAAAACAGTTTTACTGAAGTATTTATATTAAAAATTTAGCTAGATACAAATCTAAAAATAATTTTGTTGGATTATTAAAATAATGTAGAATGTTTAAACTGATTGCTAGAATGTCAAAACTGTTTACAGCATTGTTCATCATGTTTGAAATTTCTGCGTAATTATTTTCTATATTTATCTAAATTTTTAGACACTTCAGTAAAATCGTTTCCGCTAAAAATGTAAAAATAATGTAGTACAAGTTTTCACTAAAAATGTAAAAGTAAAACGAGACTCAGTTTGCAAAATTGTTCTTTGTTTTTCGATGAGTAAGATTTTTGAAGCATCATAATGAAATTCGCACAAAAATATAAAAATCTTTACTGTTCAAAATTTTGTATAGATACTCAGGTATCTATAATATACAAGGTTAATTTGTGTTGACTAAAGCATTCAATAGTTTTAAGGAACCAAAATGACATAACTCATAGAAAAGAATAAATACAAAGTTTATTTTAAAATAATAATTTGAATTTGCAGATGTAAAATAAAATTATAAAGAATCTAACATGGAGAAAATTTGATGTAAACGTAAAAGAATTGCAAAATTTAATCGTCAAATTTGTTTGCTGTTTATAACATATTTGGCATTTGTATATTTGTATATTTTGTTATATTTTACATTTGTTGCAAATATTTTTTGTAGCGAATACAAAAAAGAATAAATATTTATTACCTGTAAATATTTTACGATCCGTATATTTGCAAATGAAATTTACCGTTATGATATAGGATCGATTAGCATTCATAGCAAATTTTTTCTCTCCGCGAACATATCCATCAACTTCAGAGGGTTAATTACTTCAATATCAAGAAAACGGATTAATTAATCAGAAAAAATGGAACACATCTCAACTAAAACTTTTTATGCGCGACAGATTATGTTAAAACATTCAGGAAATAATATCAAAAACTCATCTAAGAGCTTGAGGAAAACTGCTGCGTGGCCAATCACGGCGAAAATAAATTCTTCCCATTGTCGATAAACATCGGCGCATTGTTTCGGTGCAGCGCGCGATCGTGACGAAGCACTGGGTGGGCAGATTATAAATCGCGAAGGCCGAGCGGATGGCGGGGGTGGCTGCCGTTCGATAAATTGGGATTTTATTATCGCTAATAACCATCCAAAATTATTATGCGTTGATATTTATGCGGAGGCTAACCGCCCCTTCCTCCCAGTTCGCCCCGCTCGCATATACACACGCGACACGCACCAGCGAACGCAAACCGCACCCTTCCGCGCGGGTTTTGGGGGAGCGATTTTGGTGATCGCATTTTGGCTATTATTTACGCGTCGCGTGCATACGGTTTTCGCCTCTACGGGGCTTACGAATGTTTATCGGCAAAAATTAACGGGCAATTTGTTCGGGCGCATTGTCGACGGTAATTATTATTTTATCGACGGTCACGCGCGCACGACCGATCTCTTGTACGCCCTTATTATTTATTGGCCGGCGTTCCGTTTTGCGAACGCACTGAACGCTATTATCGAAAGAGCTCCCAGCAGCGTTATGCAGTTTTGTGCATTAAAACCGACCGCGATATCGTCGACGCGTTTAATTTCATGTCATGTATTATGGCGTGTCAGATACGCTCGTGGAATAAGAAATTCAGATTGCATTAACGATAAACGCGATCAAATCAGTAGTTACGCAGATTTGTCAATTTCTCTTCGCGAGAGAAACATGTTTTTTTTTTTACAAGGAACTCGACAAGAAATGACCTAAAAATATGGAATTTTTTTAGTTTTAGTCGTTATGCAGAAACGTTTATTGCCACGAGGGTAAACCGCACCCCCGCATTTCTCACTCACCGAATTGGCATAAAGAGGGGAAACGCAGATCAATTTACGACGCTCATTACATTACAATCGATTCGCTACGGATCGACGATTCGTTTGCTTTATCGTACAAATTGCACAATTTCTCGCGAGGGATCGGCACGTTGCGTGACGATTGTGCGAAGAATATCTTCGACTATACTAAGGATCCTCAACTAAGAGATTGACTATCGTCCTGAATATGATGAAAAAATGCTTAAAACAGAATGAGATAAATATCATATATTTTATTCTATCTAAAACTAAATATCTATCAAAGGAGTAATATTTGTGTTTTTGTTTCTTGTCTCCGTCAAAATTTCAGTAAATATGTTCCTTGATGTTCTTCAAACTTGAGCTATAATGTGTTCTTTCTTTTTTAGTTTTTTTGTTTTTTACCACTTTTTACCTCTTATCTTTTTACCTCTTGTTTAGTTTCTTCGTTTTCTGTTGCCCGAAATAAAAGTTGACGAACTTCGGAAGAGACAAGAAATACGTGACAAGATACACGATCATTGGTCGTAAAGAAGGAAAAGGCAAGAGATAAAACATGAGAAGAAAGCTAAGAGTATATTATAGATCACGTTCTACAACACACTGTATCGCTTGTTGATTGTTTCACACTTTTTAAATTAAGGTTTTAACACGAGAAAATATAGCAATTTTAAGTCAGGATATAGATACCAAAATGCAGATTAACTTTTGAATATGTCCATCGATAATAGTATGTCCCAATAACAAGTCATTCCTTAAGGAATTTATGAGACATAATTTACTATACATTCATTTCTTTCTTGTAGGTTTGATCTTATTCATAATTTATGCTTTCTCTTTTCGTTTTTCTCTTCCGATTGAAAATAATATAATTAGAAGAAATTGAGAAGTTCATCTACTTTATTTCCACACAATACATTTAAAATATGTAACTTTATTAATCTGATGAGTAAATTGCGAAAACAATTTGTTGCCTCAACAAACTAAAACAAAACTAAAATGATTCATTAAATTAAGTTTATATACTGGAGATAAATTGTTTGTATTAGTTGCTTGTTTCTAGCAACAAGCTACAAAAAGTTCCTCAATGTTCTTTTGATGGATATGTAGCTTAATGCATCTCATAGTGAATTTGATCACTCGCACTATACTGAATTAGTATAATAGCATTAAAGGATACTTTATACAGGATGTTCCAAAACTGACGATAAATATTTTTTAAAACAGAAAGAATTGCAGCATTTTAAGACGAAAAGTCTAATACGAAAATACTGAGGCTATGATAATCAAATAGGAACACTGAAAGAAAAAATTGATTGCTGCAACAACTTAGATAGTAAAATATCGCATAGTATTTTTAATCGGCTGCAGCAACCAGTTTTTACCAGTCAGTATATGATTTCGATAGACTAATGCAACTAAAAATTTGCTGCTACAACCAAAAACTGGTTGTTGCAGCCGATTAAAAATGCTATGCCATATTTTACTATCTAAATTGTTCCAGCAACCAATTTTTTCCTTCAGTGAAGAGTTTAAAAATTACAAATAATAGAGCTAGAATTCTTGCGCGCGTTCTGCAAGACGGTCAGTGTGAAAATGATGAATTTTGTTATCGTCGAAGGTATGAAGTTTGAAGAAGCATCTTTATATTAACATCTTGCCATTCGTGCGCGTGAAATTCTAGCCCTGTAAATCTCCAACTTGAGGATCTTTAGACCACACGCGTTTGTTTCGGCGAGCTGAGCTGAGCCGCGCTGCGCCGCGCCGCGCCGCGCTTTTTCATAATTGGCTCGCTTTATGCTGAGCCATGCGCGCAACGAAAAAATGTACGCGTATATTGTTTTCACGGCACGACGCGGTCGTTGCGCACAAACACGCCGCGGATTATCGAATGCGGGACGATCGTGAGCGCGGGCACGCGTGTCGTTGCTGCGATTACATCGCGTCGCGCGGCCCGAAACCCCCAATCCTGGAAAGGACAATTTTTCGCCAGACCCACGCCGCATGACTCGCGCTAATAAATAAGCACCTGTCTGTCGCCTGGCACGGGATCTGCGTTTTTTATTTCATGAAACGCGGATTCCGCACGCCACGCGAGACATATCCGTACATTTGGGACTTTGTGTAAAATTTGTTTGTGCGATGAGTAAAGACTACACGGGAAGAACAATTTTGCTGAGGAATCTAAAAATTTAACTAGATACAGATCTGAAAATAATTTTGTTGGACCATCAAAATAATTTTGTAGCAATCTGAAGTATGATGAACAACGTTGCAAAATGTTTTGATATTCTAGCAACCAATTTTGTCTTACCTATATTGTTTTGATGGTCTAGTAAAGATGGTCTTGCTCTTTCCGTGCAGTTTATATTTATGTTCGAAATAAAAAAGTTAAGACTAATTTTTATATTGTGAAAATATATCAAGTCTATATCTTCAAATCCTTATTTTTTATATTTTATCGCGTCAGAACTCTTTTTGAAACGTATCAAGACTCTAGATTGTTAGAATTTCTTTCTCTCAAAAAGTCGGAATTTTATTAACCCTTCGTCTGCAAACTGAGTCTTTTTTGGCACAAGCGTTAAGCCCGATCTACAATTGCGTAAACGTAGTTGTACTTGTAAGAATTAACCAATCACACTTGAATATGAGGAGAATATCCAACTGTAATTGATGAATTGTTACAACTACGACCACTTACAACTACGTTTACGCAATTGTAGATTAAACTTAACTCTGAAATTTCTTCCTGCATTTTTGCTCAAATTTCAATTTAAAGGCTTTTAATATTTAAATTCAAAAATTATTTGGTGATTTAATAAAGATGTTAAAAAATAACTCTTAATTTTTCTACGTTTTTTTGAAAGCCCAGAACAGTAAAAAGCTTGGATTAGATAAAAAAAAGACTCAGATTACAAACAGAAGGTTAATTATATATATTAAAATTTTGAAAGTTCCAACTTTACAGAGATTCTGCTTATTTAAAAATTTATATCTCAAAAATCTTGCGCCTGATGTTCCACTGAAATTTCAATAAAAGTATAATTGTTAATATGACACATTTTCAGTCGTGTAGTAATAATTGGATTTTTACAAATCACGTTCAGCCACACAATTAAGCCAGTCGTATGGAAGTGTTTACGATCGCATTTCAAGCATAATTATAGTAAATCTAGAGTGACTAGCCCGGGGCGAATCGCGTTAGTTTCTATAACGATATTTGCTGCGGTGCGGCAATTTTGGTATCGTTTTATCGGCAATGTAGTATACAATTTGTGCGTACGCGCGCGCGCGCGTAATATATACATATGTATGTGTATGTATGTGCGCGCGCGCGTGTGTATATATATTTTTTTTATAGAGAGTGAAATAGAGAAATACGGGTGAAAGAGGGACGAAGAGAAAGGAGGAAGAGAGAAACTGATAGAGAGAGGGGGG